>NW_016816716.1:389777-409606 GCF_001698545.2 Rhinopithecus bieti
AAAAAAAAAAGAATTGCAAAAACAGCTGTTCATTGACCAACCTGATCATTAAAAGCAGGTTTAACTGCTTTATGATAAGTAGTTGAAGTAAGGGTGTTCAAAACTATTGAAACCACAATGCATTTAGAAGCCTTCTCTGATTTGAAGAAATATGGACCACTGTAGTTTCCATGGTCTTGGCTTTTGTCTGGGGTTGAATTTTGCAGTTCCCCTTCCTGGCAAAGAAAGAAGAGGCGCTCTCAGAATATGGAAACCCCAGATAGGCCAACATGGCAGGAACCGTTCATCCCAGCTTTCAAAAGTCTTTTGAGCAGGAATATATTAAAGTGTGTGTGTGTGTGTGTGTGTGTGTGTGTGTGTGTGTGTGTGTGTGTGTTTACACATGCAAAAACTCTTCAAGAGCCAGGTTTTGAACTTGGAAGTTTATAACATGGTTAAGATGGAACTTAAGTGGCAGTAAAGTAATTTTTCTTCAGGATTTAGCCAAAGGCAAGGCAAAGGTTAAAAAGACACATTCACAGGGTGCCTCAGAGTGAAAGACACCTCACTGGGGTCTCCTGCAGATTGATGGGAGGCCCAGCTCTCTGTATTGTGTGCATTCTGCAGAGAGACATGGCTGGGGGAATAACACTTCTCAAAATAGAAGAAGCTTGCATCAGATAGGCGGAGGCGAAAATAACACAGCATTGGTCTCAAATCGGAAGCCCAACAGCCTGTTGTCCTGTTTTCTTTGGTCCTTGGAGGACTTTTCAAGTACTTTAATTGGTTGCCAGCATTTAAAAATGAGGAGAAGTTATGTAAGTTCCAAATTATGGCTTCTCGTGAAGGTTTGGAAGATTGACAACGCTGAGCTCACATCCCACGTGGCGTGATTTTGCTGGAGCCAAGGGATGCTGTCCCCCCTAGACTGGCATGTGCCTCCAGTGTTGCCACAGTCCTTGTGCCTCCCTGTTTGGTATTAGACACCTGGTCCCTGAAGGCATTGAGTTTGATACCCTCAGTCTAGAGCGTTGCTCATACTTTGCCTAAGTTCTTCTAGGCATTGGCAGGACACAGTCATCCATCCAACAAATATTTTTTTTAGTGCTCACTATATGTGAAGACATGGGCTAGATTTGGGGAAATGGAAGAAAGTGAGTAAGGCCCGGGTCCCACTATATGTGCTGATAACCTGGTAAAAAGATGAAAAATACCAAAGATGCAAGACAATGGATAAAGGCCCTACAAAAAATTACAAAAGCTGATGAATATATATGAAGGTAGTTTGAGTCAATGATAAGACCTCATCGACAAGAGAAAGGACCTTCTGGAGAATGCTGTGGAAGTGGGATCAGGCCCAGCACCAGAGCTGTTCCCACACCAGAAGTAAGAAGAAGCTTTTTGGGTTTTGTTTCTTGTTTTAGGACAGAAAAGAAAAAGAGAGCCAAAGTTAGTTTAATGTAAGGAAAATGCTAAATGTATCTAAGTTTAAAAATTTTTTTTACATCTTTTCCTGAATTGTGAATCACTTTGTTTAAACTTAAATACCTAGAGCTTCTTTACTGATTACTGCTATTTTGATAAAGAGAGAGCTTTAGGGAAAAGCCATAGTAGCTGCCAGGAGAAAGCTCTCCACTCTGTCTCTATGAAACTGTTCTGGAATCTTCCCAAATTGCCCTCTGTGGTGCTGGGGGGACATTATCAGCCTCTAATGAGCTATTCTTCCTATCTAAAATCTATCAAGCGAAGGTAACCATCACAATGGATTGGGTTGAACATGGGCAGAAGATTTTGCAAAGATCATTAAAACTAAATAAAGAAGAAAGGCTGCAAAGGCTTTGTTAACAAGAAACACCCTGGAACCATGGAAGGAGAGAGAAATTCACATTTTCCTAGTTTGCAAATGAAGAGATATTGAGACTCAAATCTTATCTGGTTTCCATTAATGTTCAAATACTTGGTGGTGTTAGAAAGACTTAAGATTTTTTTTTCTTACTGAAGCCACAAAAGGAAAATAGAGAAAAGGCTGGAAATTTGCATAACCCCAAATTGAAAGGTTCCAATTATATCTTGGCTTGTATTTTCTTTTGTTCTGTTTTTGTTGTTGTTATTTTGTTTTGTTTTATTTCTTAGGTTATTTTGAGACAGGGTCTCACTCTGTTGCCCAGGCTGGAGTGCAGTGGCACCACCTGGGCTCGCTGCAAACTCCGCCTCCCAGGTTCAAGCGATTCTCCCACCTCAGCCTCCCGAGTAGCTGGAATTACAGGCATGCACCACCACAACTGCTAATTTTTGTACTTTCAGTAGAAACAGCGTTTCACCATGTTGCCCAGGCTGGTCTCAAACTTCTGACCTCAGGTGATCCGCCCACCTTGGCCTCCCAAAGCACTGTGATTACAGGCATGAGCCACCATGCCTGGACTTGGGAAAAAATTTCTATGGGCTGGAAAACTATCACATTCTTCTCAGGTAAGACCACCAATATATAGTAAGGGCTGTGTACCTTACCAGTTTCCTGCCTTCTGTCCCCAGGCCTTCAGTATCGTCTTCCAGAAGGCTGTGGAGAGGGCTGCTCCTGACGAGAGCCTCAGGGAACGGGTGGCCAACCTAATAGACAGCATAACCTTCTCTGTGTACCAGTACACCACTCGTGGGCTCTTCGAGTGTGATAAGCTGACCTACCTTGCCCAGCTAACCTTTCAGGTAAAAATGGATTGAAGAAGTTTCCAGAAAACAGGTTATTTTTAGTGCCCAGACAGCAGGTGTTAAGAAACTTTCTTCTTTGAACATCGCTTCCCACAGCATGTCCAGACTGTCTTTGGATAGAGGCATCACACAAAAAGGTCCAATATGGTGTATGCATCTGCCCCCACCATTTCCCACCTGTGGCAGACATACTTAATCCATCATTGTACTTTTTCTTGCTGATCCTGGATGATCTAAGATCTTCCTCAGCACAGCCCTCCAGCAGCCACTACCAATCAATCAAAACGGGCGCTGAAGATGAAACTAGATGAAACCATACCAATAACTAGATGCTTTTTGAAATGCTGTAAGAAATTTGGTAGAGTATCCATCATTGTTTATTTACCTTCAGATTGCAAGTTTACTGATGCAGCCATCCCCTGCAATAAGAAATTGCACAGGTCTTTCCACAACTGTAGCAGCCTTGGCCTCAGAAAGTTTTCAGTCACGTTGATTCTCAGGGGTTTGGGAAGCAGGGATTTCCGACGTTGCTGCATCTTTAAGAAGAAACCTTTGTTTTCTAGTTCTTCTCAACATCAAAAAATCATGAAAATTTACTTTGTTCTTTTTTTTTTTTTTTTTTTGAGATGGAGTCTCATTCTGTCGTCTAGGCCGGAATGCAGGGGTGTGATCCTGGCTCACTGTAACCTCCACCTCCCCAGTTCAAGTGATTCTCCTGCCTCAGGCTCCCAAGTAGCTGGGATTACAGATGTGCACCACCATGCCCAGCTAATTATTATTATTATTATTTTTGTATTTTAAGTAGAGACGGGGTTTCACCATGTTGGCCAGGCTCGTCTCGAACTCCTGACCTCAGGTGATCCACCCGCCTTGGCCTCCCAAAGTGCTGGGATTACAGGTGTGAGCCATTGCATCCAGCCTCATTTACTTCCTTTTACATGTCCCTCTAATCATTTAGAATTTGAATGTTTTCCAATACGTAGCACAGACTAATTATCTCAAAGGCCCTTTCCAATTCCAAAAGTCAGATATCCCATCATCACTTGTGTGCTGACTCTGTTTGCACCTTTCAGGGCCTGCCTGAGTTAATGGGTGAGTGTTGCTGTGCCTCATCCCTCACCCCCCTGTATTCCCCACTCCAGCCCAGCTGACAGCTTGGCCTTTGCAAAAAAAAAAAAAAAAAAAAAATGTGGGCCCCACCTCTCAGTGTGAACCATGAGCTCAAACCAAGCCAAATCCTTTTCTCTCCCCTGTACACAGCTCACTAATTCCCATTTCAAGCCTCTGCTTTTTCCGTTTCCTACTCCATGGAACGTCTCCTCTTCTGTGAAAATACCCCATCTCTTAGCTTCTCCAAGACCCAATCCAAAACTACTTATGGGAAAGACATATGCACACGTATGTTTATTGCAGCACTATTTACAATAGCAAAGGCTTGGAACCAACCCAAATGCCCATCAATGATAGACTGGATAAAGAAAAGGTGGCACATATACACCATGGAATACTATGCAGCCATGGAAAAGAATGAGTTCATGTCCTTTGCAGGGACATGGATGAAGCTGGAAACCATCATTCTCAGCAAACTAACACAGGAACAGAAAACCAAACACCGCATATTCTCACTCATAAGTGGGAGTTGAACAATGAGAACACACGGACACAGGGAGGGGGACAACACACACCGGGACCTGTTGGGGGGCGGGAGAGAGGGCATTAGGACAAATACCTACTGCACGCTGGGCTTAAAACCTAGATGACGGGTTGACAGGTGCAGCAAACCACCATGGCACATGTATATCTATGTAACAAACCTGCACATTCTGCACATGTATCCCAGAACTTAAAGTAAAAGAAAATAAACTACTTATAGAAAGTGTAGTCAAATTAGTTTCTTCCTGCCCTTCACTTGCTGGTAACTCCTCTCTTCTGTAACTCCTTTAGCATTATGGATTCCTATCTGCATTTCTGGCTGCCATATATTCATACATCACTTTGACATTCTCCTCAGATCATGTCATTTGTATGAGTCATCTGCTCAATTATATTGCAGAAACATACTCCATGGCATTTATGATTGATATGTAATAAATGCTTATTAACCAAGATATAGTCACTCACCACGTGCAGTTAAGTCACTCCCATGTTTGGGGTGAAAATAGATAGACACGGAAGTAATGTGTGTGAATATGCACTTCCTTCCGCTCTACCCTCACTAAACAACCAAAATTGATGGGCAAACTCTAGTATTAGAGGCAGTAATAATTATACTGAGTAACAACCCCTAAGATTTCTAGGACTCTGGCTACAAGCTAAAGAAATGCAGTGTCATTTCTTCACGTTGCAGATTCTCCTCATGAACCAAGAAGTCAATGCAGCGGAGTTGGATTTCCTGCTTCGATCTCCAGTGCAGACAGGCACTGCCAGCCCCGTGGAGTTCCTCTCACATCAGGCGTGGGGAGCTGTCAAGGTGAGTATTGACCCCTAGAAAAAAGCCAAGCTGTCATCTCTCAGAGTTTACCTCTGACACTGGTCCCCATGAAGTCAGCGGGGCTCTCTTTTGGAGTTCAAGCACGGAGCTGTGTTAAACATGGGCACATCCCGTTCCTTGCGTCCCCACAGCAAGCTCATCTTTCCTGGGCCTGCAGAGAAGAAGCAGGTGTATGCTGGTGTATGAGGGCTCTGCCTCCAGGGTGTGAGGAAACAGTAAGTTCCCGTGAGCTCCCCTGAGTCAGCTGAGCTGCTTTTCACCTACCAGGGCATAAGGCTGGAACATGGGCTCCTCGGTGAGTCCCTGGGGTTGATGTGGAGAGGCTGCCACAGCATTTCCATAAAACAGCAGGTGCCAGGGCTGTATTCAGGCATCTGAATCCTAACTCAGACTCAAAGCAGGAAAGCTTTTCAGCCTGGGATGCTCAGCAATTAATAACAGCTCTTATACATTGAGTGCCTTGGAAATGCGTTACCTTATTTAATTCTCATATCCACCTGGGCAATAGGTATTATGTGTTCCCGTTTAACACACGAGGAAACAGGTCCCATGCTTACCAGAAGCCCAGGACACAAATTTTGGCCTGCCTGATGGCAGAGCCTATTTTCATTCCATGTTATGCAGCTTAGTTTAGCTGCGATTCTATGAGTGTTGACAAGATCACAAACTATAAGGTTCTTTGAGTAGGTACTATGCCTGCAATTCACAGATCCTGACACCATGCCTGGCAGGGAATGCTGGGTGAGGCAACGCCAGCTGGCTCCGGCGTCCAGGCCTGCACTCCCTGCGGGCAGTTGAATGAGCACCCATGACAGGCGTCAGCGCCATGTGAGGAATAACATCTGCATAAGATGAATCTTGTTTATGATCTCCCGTGTTTATTGGATTTTATAGATGTTTAGCAGCACAAAGAAGTATAAGAGTAAAGTCATATGATTGGCTTTCTTTCTGTTTTTTTTATTAACATGGTTTATTTGGAGACGATTCATATGCAATTTTAAGACATAATACAGAGATATCCCTTGTACCCAGTTTTCCACAATGGTAACATCTTGCAGTACTATAGTACAAGAACACATCTGAGAAATTGATACAATCCAGAAAGTTCCGTCATTAAAAGGACCTCTCATGTTGGCCTTCTATAACCACAACATCTTCCCTTACCCACTTCCCAATAGCTACCAACCACGAATCTGTTCTCCATTTGTATAATTTTCTGTCATCTCAAGGATGTTACATAAATGGAATTATACAGCATATAACCATGTGGGATTGGTGTGCTCATTTAGCATGATTCCCTCGATATCCATCCAAGTAGTTTTACTTTATAACTAAAACCTAGGACTTAATTATTTATATACCTGCTGTCTCCTTCAAGGGAGTCATCTCAGGAAATTCTAGGCTCATTCCATTAATGCTACCATTGCTCAAAGATAGTTTTCTAACTTCTTTTTCAGAGCCTGTATTGTTTTAACCAACTTTAGAACTGTATCTAAATCAAGAGTTGCCTCACTTTTTCTGCCAAGGGCCACTTAGTAAATATCACCATCTTTCCATCTTCACATGGCTGTCTTCCCTCTGTGAGTCTCTGTCCCTCTGCTTCTTATAAGGGCACCAGTTATATTGGATTAGGGCCCACACTAGTGACTCCATCTTAACTTGATTACATCTACAAAGACCCTATTTCCAAATAAGTTCACATTCACAAGTCTGGGAGGTTAGTTCTTCAGTATATATTTTACTTTGGAGGGACACAGTTCACTCCATAACAATTATGAGGGCCACTTAGACTTTGTAGGCCAGACTCTGTAGCAGCTACTCAACTCTGCCAAAGCCATACACAGTATGTAAATGAATGGACATGGCTGAGTTCCAATAAAACTTTATTGACAAAAACAGGTGGTGGGCCAGATTGGGCCTGCAAGCTGTAGTTTGCCAATCTCTGATCTAAATAATAAAGTTGTAATTTGATTTTTATTTACTTTTATTTGTCATTCTGGGCCCAATCTGGTGAATGAGAAGGGAAATAATATCCTGGGGAAAAAATAAGGGGGAACTCCATTCGCAACAGAAACCCAAATTACAAATTTACGAAATGCCTGAGAATGATTACAATAAATGCAGAGAAGTGAAAACCATTCATTTTCCTGGGCTGCATAAGATACAAATGAATACACACACTTTACAGTAGCACTGTCCAAAAGAAATATAATGCAAACCACTTAAATAATTTTAAATTTTCTATAGCTGCATTAAAAAATGCTTTTAAAAATTGATAAAATTGACCGGGCATGATGGCTCACTTCTGTAGTCCCAGCACTTTGGGAGGCCAAGGCGGGCAGATCACCTGAGGTCAGGAGTTTAAGACCAGCCTGGCCAACATGGTGAAACCCCGTCTCTACTAAAAGTACAAAATTAGCCAGGTGTGGTGGCGCATGCTGTAATCCCAGCTACTTGGGAGGCTGAGGCTGGAGAATTGATTGAACCTGGGAGGTGGAGGTTGAAGTGAGCTGAGATCGCGCCATTGCACTCCAGCCTGGGTGACAAGAGCGTAACTCAGTCTCAAAAAAAAAAAAATGGATAAAATCAATTTTAGCAAGATATTTTCTTTAAGCCAATGCTGCCAAAATATTATCTCAATATGCAGTTGTTATAAAATTATTGCTGAGATATTTTGTATTTTTATACGAAGGCTTTGAAATCTGCTGAATATTTTTTAAACTTATAGCTCATCTCAATTCAGATGGCAAATTTTCATCCAAAACATTTGTATAGAGATTTCATAAAATTTAGAGTTAAAATGGTTGATTCATATACCCAAGTTGTTCCAACAATCTTTAGAAGTTTCCAATTAATAAAACAAGTCCTATTTTCTACACTTGAATTTTGAGACCATTAAAATTAAATGCAATTAAAACTTCAGTCGCACCAGCCACATTTCAAGTACTTGGGAGTCACTCGTGGTCAGTGGCTACCTTGTAGGAAACTATAGCCCAGAGCTAGAGAACAATTTCTCGTAGTCTGATGCCTTTATGGAAAATAAGTTAGTTCTCTAAAGCAGTTCTGAATGAACCCCTTTGCAGAACTGGAGCAATGATGGAGATGAACTAATTAACACAGGCTCTGGAGTCAGACATCCCTGGATTCAAATTCAAGTTTCTGCGTGTGCCCTCTGAGCCTTGGTTTCCTCATCTGCAAAATGGTCATCATAATAACTTTCTCACAAGGCTACGTAAGATACAGAGTAAATGCCAAACCAATGGAAGCTGATTGGTTATGGTTGCTGTGTTTGTTCCCTAGAGGTGTTCTAACAAAGTACTACAAATGGTGTGGCTTAAAACAACAGAAATCTGTTCTCTCACAGTCGTGGAGGCTGAAAGCTGAAATTAAGGTGTCGGCAGGGCCATGCTCCCTCCAGAGGCTCTAGGGAAGGATATTTCCTCGCCTCTTCCAGCTTCTGGTAGCCCCTGGTATCTTTTGCTTTGTGGCAGCATAACTCCAGGGTCTGCCTCCATGTTCACATCTTCACATGGCTGTCTTCCCTCTGTGAGTCTCTGCCTTTCCACTTCTTTTTCCGCTTCTTTTTTTTTTTTTTTTGAGACAGAGTCTTGCTCTGTCACCAGGCTGGAGTGCAGTGGTGAGATCTCGGCTCACTGCAACCTCCGCCTCCTGGGTTCAAGTGATTCTCCTGCCTCAGCCTCCCAAGTAGCTGGGATTACAGGCGTGTGCCACCACACCCAACTAATTTTTGTATTTTTAAGAGAAATGGAGTTTCACCATGTTGGTCTTGATCTCTTGACATCATGATCCGCCTGCCTTGGCCTCCCAAAGTGCTGGGATTACAGGCATGAGCCACTGCGCCTGGTCCTTTCCACTTCTTATAAGTCCACCAGTCATATTAGATTAGGGTCCACACTAGTGACTTCATTGTGACTTGATTACATCTCCAAAGACCCTATTTCCAAATTTCTTCAATATATATTTTGGGGGGACACAATTCACCCCACAACAATTATGATGATTAATCACCCAGCTATCTGGTGTCTACATGTTGTCATTGATGTGGATTGTACCACATAGAATTTGTCCAAAGAAGGAAAAACTTTCAGGAACTGTGAGTTGTGCAATTGGACCAAGTCCAGTTGCCCCTCTTTATATTACCCCACAAAGCCCTCTGCTGCAAAAGTTACAAGGAATAAATGATTCACAAGCACTCTTCAGTGCTTTCATTTTACAAAGCTCCACCCAAAACCTACGTACAATTTCGTTTCGTTCCTCCTTTCACAAAATAGATTGTTTGGTTTGCTTTGCCTTGCTTCGCTTTGCTTTTTTGTTTTGTTTTGTGGGCGAAGCTCATCTGGCTGTTCAAAGGCTTTTGCCAACTAGAGAAGCTTTCTCTCTCTATATGAATTTGTTAGGAAGAGCAGCAAAGTCCAGACCTATCCAACTCAAGCACACCACAGGATGTGAGCAGGTGAAACACAGTACATTATGTAGGACTCATTGCCAAAGCCTTTGATGAAGGCTCTTTTTAAGTGTTTGGCTGGGTTTTAGCCTAAAGAAACAAAATAAGTATAATTGAATAGGACATGATTTTTAAAAAAAAATTTAAGCATTCTGTCTCATGAGGAAGACTGATTGCCTTGTGTCCCCAGAAGAACTAATAAGCAGGTAATGAATGAAATCTTTGTGATAAAATACTGCTTTTATTAATGTCCTTTGTAAGGGTTTTTTAGGTCCTATCAAATGCAGAACTTTCAGGTAATGGGCATGTTCTGTTGTTCATTAGAGAATCTCATCTGCGATGAAGGCCTTTGTTAGCCTTTGAAAAGGCCCCTCGCTACCACTCTGGTTGCCAATTTAGCTCAGTTGTATTTTGCTACACAGTCCAAAGTAATTAGGTTAATTAGTCATTCCCATTTAGCTTATTAGAAGGCTAGAAATCCCTTTTCCTCATTTGGAAGATTAAATGTTGCAATTGTATTCAATCTAGAGCTTCAAGAAAGTGTGTTTCAGATCCAACCCTGGCAGCTGGGAGCACTGATCACAGTATAATTTGCTCAGTTTTGTGGAGACGCCAGAGGGGGTTGCAGGACTGCAGAAGGGTTAATAATGATGCAAACTGGGAAGAGGGGGGAGTGGCTGCCTGGAAGAAGATGAAAGTCAGCTCTTCAGCACAGAGAGAAATAATTACAGCAGCTGCAGCTTTCTCAGCCTGTCAGGAGCCCTCCTGCTGGCCAGGCAGATGTCAAGTCTTATTAACTGAGCATTTCCTAAGTGCCAGGCAGCACCCTGCTAGGTCTAAGGCGACAAAGAAGCCTACAAAAGTTCTTGCCCGCAGGGAGCTCACAGTCCTGTGGGAGTAACAGACAAGTAAACCAGCAGTTGCAATTCAATAGCCACATGAGCCCCCAAGGAAGGCAAAGGGAGAGCTTTGTAGCCTTCAAAGCACTTGTATCTACATTACAGTGTGAGATGTGGCAGACCACATGACTTGGCCTCATTTTCCAAATGAAAAAAAAAACAAGGGTTTTAAAACAGGTTCCAAGTCCATTGGCTCAAAAGTGGTGGTGCTGGGGCCAGAATTCCAGTCCCCCGGTGCCTCCTGCTCCACTCCGCACACCACTCCACATGACTTACCCGTACCAATGAAGGATCACTCCCTGCTGTAAGCAATCAGGGTGAAAGTGGGAAGCCACAGAGCCCATGTAAAGGAATATGTAAAGCCAGGACGTGTGTTCATTTCCACGGGACAAAAGCCTCCGCAAGCCCTGGTCACATGCCTCTGTCCTTCTCCAGCTGTTCCTATCAGTGGTAAGGCAAAAGACTCCTCTGCAGCAATCATGCTGCTTCCTATCAGGCCCTACACTCTCCCTCCTCCATGCTTTAGCTCTTCTTGATCCTTCCCTTGCCAAAAAAAAAAAAAAAAAAAAAAAAAATCCCTTTCCTTCTCTCTACCTCTATCTCTGCCCAGCAGAATTCTATATACCTACCAAGGCCTCCCTCATCTCCTTTCTCCCTAAGCTAGGACTACAGACTCCATGAAAGGCTTGTGTTTTTTTGTTGCTGTTGTTATTTGCTATTGTCTTCCCCAGTATCTGGCAGGTAGTAGGAACTGAATGAACGTCAAAAGAATGAATGAATGAATGAATTCGTCCAAATAAAAAGATGATATTGGGTACCTAAAAACTCAGGGCACTGTGGTAGGTGCCTTAGACACAAAGTCTCGTCTAGCTTTTCACGTCATTGGGGAAACCAGGCATTCAGGCACAGTTGAGTAATGAAGGCAGGACTGCAGGTAATTAAGTATCTAAGTGAGTGATGTTGATGTAGACACTCTAAAGAAATAGAACAGGCCTCCTACACACACACACCCAAAATATGGTTTGAACATCAAGACTGATGATGCTACATACATACTAAGAGGGTATGAGAAAGTTTATTACTCAGATAACGTGGTTTTCTAGGAAGAGCAGAGGAGCTCCCAAGCAGACTGCAAATGGCTTGAGAGTGCCAGAAAAGGAGACTGCCTTGAGTATTATGATGCTTAGAGGGTGGGGCCAGGGCAAGGGTGTCTGTGCATGGGCAGGGGCTTGCCTGGTACAACTTCCCTCCAGCACCAAAAGAGGCAGTGCCCAGGGCAGAAGGGGAAGAGGAAAGGATGAGATTTAAAAGCTATCAGCAGTCAAACATCTAAAAATGAAGTCAAACTCTTTATTAAAGATGTCAACTCTGCAAGTAGCTCCAGTCAGGGGAGTCCAATCTTTTGGCTTCGCTAGGCTACATTGGAAGAAGAATTGTCTTGGACCACACATAAAACACACTAACACTGGGGCCGGGCATAGTGGCTGATACCTGTAATCCTAGCACTTTGGGAGGTCGAGGCGGGTGGATCGCCTGAGGTCAGGAGTTCAAGACCAGTCTGACCAATATGGTGAAACCCCGTCTCTTCTAAAAATACAAAAATTAGCCAGCCGTGGTGGTGTGCACCTGTAGTCCCAGCTACTCGGGAGGCTGAGGCAGGAGAATTGCTTGAATCTGGGAGGGGGAGCTTGCAGTGAGCCAAGATCGTGCCACTGTACTCCAGCCTGGGTGACAGAACAAGACTCCATCTCAAAAACAAAACAAAACAAAACAAAACCACACTAATGACAGTTGATGAGCTAAAAGTATATATATATATATATATATCACAAAAAAACTCATAATGTTTCATGAAAGTTTATGAATTTGTGTTGGGCCGCCTTCAAAGCCGTCCTAGGCTGCATACGGCCCAAGGGCAGTGGGTTGGACAAACCTGCTCTGAGTGGTTTACAAAAGGATGGGAGGTCTACATGTTCTGCATTAGGAAAGATGGCACGAGGGAGGTTGCAGGTTTTGAACTGGTCTTTCACAACTTGTAGAGCCTTAACATATAACAATCGTGATCAGCACAAGAAAAGGAAGAAGTAGAATGTGGCAGAAAAGAAAACAGGACTTTACATATGGTGGAAGTAGTATGAACAAGGAAATGAGTTGGGAATGAGTCAGGCACATTTCCAAGGTTGGGGGCAGATATACTCGGAGTGGGACCGAATAGGAGGACACATGGCTTACTGGACAGATTGAAGAGAGGCACCAAATGAAGAGATCTGGCTACCAAGTTATGCATTTGGACAGAATCCTTATAGAAATAGACAACCCATGGACATTTTAAGAGTTGGCGTTAACACAGAGTACATGAATAATTCTAGAAACATTTTGAGAGGTGAATTGACAGGGTTTGGTGGCACGGTGAGTTTGAGGAGGAAAGGGAGAAGTCACTAACTTTAGGTGTCCAAGCTTGAAGACCAGAATAACCATAATGCCCCTTCTTGTCCCTCTTTTCCATGTACACGCTTACAGGCAGGTGTGACTCAGTCTCTGCTGCTAATAATATCCCAAACATTTTATATGTTAAATCTTGCATATTATTGGGGCACTTTGCTAAGCTGCCCAAAATTCTTCCTCTTTCTTGATTTTTCCTGAGGGATGATCCAAAGTTCTAGACAAGAGGATAAATGAGACAGAATTGTGTAGATAAGACCATCTTGCCCCTCAATCCCCCAACATAATGCAAATGGCAGCTTTCTGAAGAAACTGACTTTCAGATTCTCTGAAATTTCCCAGGTACTTTCATCAATGGAAGAATTCTGTAATCTGGATCGGGACATAGAGGGATCTGCTAAGAGCTGGAAAAAGTTTGTGGAGTCCGAATGTCCTGAGAAAGAGAAGCTCCCACAGGAGTGGAAGAACAAGACAGCCCTGCAGCGCCTCTGCGTGATGAGAGCCGTGCGGCCCGACCGGATGACCTACGCCATGCGGTAGGAAACAGGGTGGTAGAAGGCCCAGCATAGGCACGGGGCAAGGGCAACCTCAGGACAGCCGGACCAGCAGGGCTGAGCTCCAAAACCATGTGTATATAGTAGTTTCCTGGAGCTAGAGGGTGGGAATAGAAATTAACTAAATAGGCCAGGCGCGGTGGTTCACGCCTGTCATCCCAGCACTTTGGGAGGCCGAGGCGGGTGGATCACAAGGTCAGGAGTTCAAGACAAGCCTGGCCAAGATGATAAAACCCCGTCTCTAGTGAAAATACAAAAATTAGCCGGGCATGGTGGTGGGCACCTGTAATCCCAGCTACTCAGGAAGCTGAGGCAGGGAATTGCTTGAACCCAGGAGGCAGAGGTTGCAGTGAGCTGAGATCACGCCACTACACTCCAGCCTGGGTGATAGAGTGAGACTCCATCTCAAAAAAAAAAAAAAAAAAAGGGACATTAAATAGCCATAGCCATGAGGAATCTCATTGGTGTGATGTAAATGTTCTAAAACTGGGTTATGATAAAGACTGTACAACTTGGTAAATGTATTGAAAGTTATTGAATTGTATACTTAAAATGGGAAAATCCTATGGTATGTCAATTATACCTCTTAATAAAGTTATTTTTAAAAGAAAAAAGAAGTTATAGGCCATAGACTCTATACTGGATAGGAAAGGAGTGACTAGAGTAAGGTCATGATAGCAAAATACCAGGAAGGGCCTGGGCACAGTGGCTCATGCCTGTAATTCCAGCACTTTGGGAGGTCAAGGCAGCAGATCACTTAAGGTCAGGAGTTTGAGACCAGCCTGGCCAACATAGTGAAACCCGTCTCTACTAAAAATACAAAAAAATTAGCTGGGCGTTGTGACACATTCCTGTAGTCCCAGCTACTCAGGAGGCTGAGACAGGAGAATTGCTTGAACCTGGGAGGCAGAGGTTGCAGTGAGCTGAGACAGCACCACCGCACTCCAGCCTGGGCAACAGAGGGAGACTCTGTCTCAAGAAAAAGAAAAGAAAAAAAAAGAAAGAAGGAAAAATACCAGGGAGGCCAAGATACTGAAATTCCTCTACTCATAGTGGCCCCAGTACGGGCAAAGAATAGGTGAAGTCAGGTTAGATTGCTAAGGATAAAAGACTTTGGTCAAAGAGTGGGATGTTCCCATTTATGTTTCCTGACAGTTAACAAGTTCCCAAGTAATGGCAGCGATGAGCGTGTGACCATAGAATTAGGTTGCTAAAGGGGAAGAAACAAAATCACTTGAGCTGAGGTCACTAAGAATCTCCAGGATTGTCCACATGGATGTTGATGTCACCCAGGCTGAAAGAGAAAAAGTCAGTGCAAGAGGAGAGTGACTGAAGGGGAACAGATGACATTGATGTACAGGGGCAGTGGTGACACAACCAGGGGAAATCAGCCTCTGAGGAGCCACAAGAGTGGGGAGGGGACCAGGCATAGTGGCTCATGCCTGTCATCCCAGCACTTTGTCAGGCTGAGGCAGGAGGATCACAAGGTCAGGGGTTCGAGACCAGCCTGGCCAACATGCTGAAACCCCGTCTCTACTAATAATACAAAAATTAGCTGGGCATAGTGGCTTGCGCCTGTAGTGCCAGCTACTCGGGAGGCTGAGGCAGGAGAATCACTTGAACCTGGGAGGCGGAGGTTGCAGTAAGCCAAGATCACACTGCTGCACTCCAGCCTGGGTAACAGAGCGAGACTCCGTCTCAGAAAAAAAAAAAAAAAAAAAGAGTCGGGAGGAAATGGCTTGAAAACAGTAGCGTGCAGCGAGCTGGACCCTGATTCCACGTGCCAATCCTAAGGCAGGTGTAGGAGAATGAGCCCAGTCGAGAAGGCTACAGGGAAAATAGTATTCCTAGGGGAGAGTGCAAATCTCTGTTAAGACCAGGAGCTGGGTCAGACGTTCAATAAGTGGTTATAATTACGAAGATTTATTCAGCATAAAATGTGACACTTTGGACAGGAACGCTGGTAAGTGGAGTAAGACAAAAGGAGAGAGAATAATAAAACATGAGAGAATAGGCTGGGCACAGTGGCTCATGCCTGTAATCCCAACACTTTGGGAGGCCGAGGTGGGTGGATCATGAGGTCAGGAGATCAAGACCATCCTGGCCAACATGGTGAAACCCCATCTCTACTAAAATACAAAAAAAAAAAAAATTAGCTGGGTGTGGTGGTGGGCGCCTGTAGTCCCAGCTACTAGGGAGGCTGAGGCAGGGGAATCGCTTGAATCCAGGAGGCAGAGGTTGCAGTGAGCTGAGATTGTGCCACTGCACTCCAGCCTAGGGACAGAGCGAGAATCTATCTCAAAAAAAAAAAGAGAGAGAGAGAGAGAATAGTGTACCATAGGGCCTTAAATCTTGGGCAAGGGTGGGAGATAGCAGGGAGAGAACATATGGAGGATTTAGCTTACCAGCTTTCTGAAGGCACAGGCGCTAACAGTGTCCTGATGGGTGGGGTGATGTGAGAAGCCACCAGGCTCCCCAGAGGGAGTCAGTGATGGCCTGCCTGGATGGGGCTTCAGAGGGAGCCCAGATCCAGGTGAGCAGCTCAGCAACTAGCAGCCCAAGGTTGTGTGTTGACTTAATAAGCAGTGAACTTGGAGCCAGTCCTAGCTCTATAACTACCTAGCCCATGACCTTGAGCATGTTCTTTCACTTCTGTAGGTCTCCATTTCTCAAATGTTACCATTTTGTGGCTGCTATATATGTATAAATATATATGTGCTTTTTTTCTGGCAGAGATTTTGTTGAAGAGAAGTTAGGAAGCAAATACGTGGTGGGAAGAGCGCTAGATTTTGTAACCTCATTTGAAGAATCGGGACCAGCCACGCCCATGTTTTTTATCCTGTCTCCAGGGGTGGACCCACTGAAGGATGTAGAAAGTCAAGGTGAGAAAGGCTTCCTCTTGGAGCCAGGGCTGCAGTTGCCCCGTGCACTTTCATTTTTGGAGTCTACTGATTTATCTCTTCTGGATTCAAGCTTCAAATACGCAACACTGCAAAACATACAGAAGTCAGGGTCGTTACTGAAATAAAATCAGAAAATCACCCACCAGGGAGAGAAAGAGCCACTCTGGGCTGTAAAAGGCAGAACTCACAGTCCCAGTTTCATGAGGAGGCCTCATCCCCTCCACTCCGCCTCACCCATCCCCTTATCTTAGCCAGAGGAATCTTTCTGAAATACTAGCATGATCCTTCCACAGGGCCCCACAGTGTGGCGATTCCTCAAAGACCTACAGGGAGAAATGCCATTCGACACAGCAATCCCATTACTGATTATATACCCAAAGGAACAGGAATTATTCTATTAACATTATAAAGATACACGCATGTGTATGTTTGCTGCAGCACTATTCACAATAGCAAAGTCATGGAATCAACCTAAATTCCCATTAATGATAGACTGGATAAAGAAAATGTGGTATGGCCAGGCACAGTGGCTGACACCTGTAATCCCAGCATTTTGGGAGGCCGAGGTGGGTGAATCGCCTGAGGTCAGGAGTTCGAGACCAGCCTGGCCAACCCATCTCTACCAAAATCACAAAAATTAGGTGGGCGTGGTGGCAGGTGCCTGGAATCTCAGCTACTCAGGAAGCTGAGGCAGGAGAATCGCTTGAACCTGGGAGGCAGCGGTTGCAGGGAACCAGGACCGCACTGCTGCACTCCAGCCTGGGTGAAAAGAGCAAGACTCTGTCTCAAAAAAAAAAAAAAAAAAAAAAAAAAAAAAAAAAAAAACAAGAAAGAAAGAAAATGTGGTACATATATACCATGGAATACTATGCAGCCATAAAAAGGAATGAGATCATGTCCTTTTCAGGGACATGAATGGAGTTGGAAGCCATTATCCTCCACTAACTAATGCAGGAACAGAAAACCAAACACCGAATGTTCTCACTTAAAGTGGGAGCCGAGTGATGAAAACACATGAGTACAAGGAAGGGAAGAACACACATTGGGGCCTGCAGAGCGGGTGGGGGAGGAAGAGCATCAGGAGAAATAGCTTAATGGATGCTGGGCTTAATACCGAGGTGCTGGGATGATCTGTGCAGCAAACCACCATGGCACATGTTTACCTGTGTAACAAACCTGCACATCCTGCCCATCTACCACTGAACTTAAAATGGAGTTAAAGAAACAAAAAAAAGAATATTCAGCATGTCCAACTTAAAAACCAAAAAAAAAAAAGAAAAGATAAGAGGTGGTGGAGACCAAGGTTTTATCATGCAGGTGAAGCCTCCAAGTAGCAGGCTTCACAGAGAATAGATTGTAAGCCTTTCTTATCAGACTTAAAGAGTCTGTCCTGGCCGTGCGCGGTGGCTCACGCCTGCAATCCCAAAACTTTGTGAGGCCAAGACAGGTGGATCACCTGAGGTCAGGAGTTCGAGACCAGCCTGACCAACATGGAGAAACCCCGTCTCTACTAAAAATACAAAATTAGCCAGACATGGTGGTGCATGCCTGTAATCCCAGCTACTCGGGAGGCTGAGGCAGGAGAATCACTTGTATCCATGAGACAGAGGTTGCAGTGAGCCAAGACTGCACTCCAGCCTGGGCAATAAGAGCAAAACTCTGTCTTGGAAAAAAAAAAAAAAGAGTCTGTCTTCAGTAAATCCAAAAGAAAGGAAGGTATGATGAGGCATGTCTGACCCCCCCCTTCCCATCATGGCCTGAACTAGTTTTGCAGGTTAATTTTGGAATGTCCTTTGCTGAGAGAAGGGTCCATTCAGAATGGCTGGGAGGCTTAGGATTTTATTTTTGGTTTTAATGTCTAGTATTGATTATGGAATGAAAAGAACTAACAGCAGATGCTTTGTGCCTCGGGGGAAGAGAGAGAAAGCTAACTAGGCCCTAAAAAAAATGAATAAAATGTGCATAATAAAATCAGTAATAGAGAAGAATTAAAATGAAAAGCAACAGCCCCAGCTGCAGCCCTCCCGATATCCAGTCCCCCTTCCCAGGCCCTATGCTTTTGTCCATTTCTGAATTTAGTTCTTTTGAGAATTACTTTTCATTTCCTAGTAATAACCTTATATCACCATTTTTGTATTTAGCAGTTTTAAAGTATCTATTCCTGATACGAAAAACAAGGATTTAGCATCCACTATCTTCTCTCTGTGTCATCTTAGATTCTCTATGTGTCTGTTTGGCACTGAGGTATCACAGGGCCAAATGCATTAGCTATACAGTCTTCCCTCCACATATATGCTGCGGGGACTGGGAAGTATTGGTTCCAGTCCTTGCATATCCAAGTCCCATCATCGGCCCTGCCATTTGTATATGCAGCCTTCACATCTCTCAAATACTGCTGTATTTTCATCTGAGTTTGGTTGAAAATAATCCATGTATAAGTGGATCCACACAATTCAAACCTGTGTTGTTCAAGGGTCGACTGTACTCTCTTTTTTTGTATTCTTCTAAAACAAATTTTTTAATTGACGAATAATAATTGTACATACCAATGAGACACATAGTGAAGTTTCCATTCACATAATACATAGTAGTCAAATCAGGGTGATTAGTATTGTGAGCAGTACAAAGTCAGACATAACCAGGTCCATGGACATTTGTGTCTTTCTACAGTATCAGTCTTTTACTGATGCTATTCCAATCATAAAAGCCACAGCTTTATGGAGTTCCCAAGGAGGTAATTCTTCTTAGTATTTCCCATTTACTCGGTAGTCAGAGCTGTAGGCACACAGGCTCAAGCCATTCCAGAAGTCAGTCGATATTGCAAACCCTACCTAATGGTATACTAAATCAATATAAATGTTATAGATTAAACATTCCACATCAAACGAAGTAACATCTAACATCCAGAGAAAGGGGGTAGGAAAATGGGTTAATGAAACAGTCCAAGGAGAGCAACGTGGACAAAAAGAATCTCCTCTCGTGGTCTGGGCAGTCCTTTAATGAACCACAAGGAAGAGTCTTTGATGTGGGCAGAGCCTTCGTGGATGCCGGGTGTTTATCACAATTAACAGCAAGACCAGTGTCTGTCAAGATGGCTGTTTTGAGCTGGTGAAGTCCTCTGGTGAGGACTGATAGTGGGAAAGAGTGCCTGGTTATGTCCTTATCTGGTTGGATGCAGTCTCTACTGATGAGGCAAACATCTGGTCCCTGTTGGTACGATGCCTTTTAAAATGTAAGATGGAGTCATTTGCTAAGATGGAATTACTTATGCTCCATCCATTAGCATATCCACCAACTCAAACATTTAATCATTTCCTTGTGTTGGGAACATTCCATATCCACCTTCTAGCTACTTGAAACTATATAATATGTAATTTTTTTTTTTTTTTT
>NW_016816716.1:410312-445666 GCF_001698545.2 Rhinopithecus bieti
TGTATATGTGCCACATTTTCTTAATCCAGTCTGTCACTGATGGACATTTGGGTTGATTCCAAGTCTTTGCTATTGTGAATAGTGCCACAATAAACATACGTGTGCATGTGTCTTTAAAGCAGCATGACTTATGATCCTTTGGGTATATACCCAGTAGTGGGATGGCTGAGTCGTATGGTACATCTAGTTCTAGATCCTTGAGGAATTGCCATACTGTTTTCCATAATGGTTGAACTAGTTTACAATCCCACCAACAGTGTAAAAGTGTTCCTATTTCTCCACATCCTCTCCAACACCTCTTGTTTCCTGATTTTTTAATGATTGCCATTCTAACTGGTGTGAGATGGTATCTCATTGTGGTTTTGATTTGCATTTCTCTGATGGCGAGTGATGATGAGCATTTTTTCATGTGTCTGTTAACTATAGTCTTGATGCTCTGGCATTTGTGGCCTCACTGACTGGAGAGGGACTGCTGCTCCCAAAGCTAGCCAGTTCTTAGTGACCACAAAAGGCTCACCTGGGAATATGCCTTTTGTAAGCAAAATAACCATCCAGAGCCCACACTCCCAATCATCCCCTTTATCTAACTCACACAAAGCCAACATCCCCACTGGCCTAAATCAACCCAGTCTGATCGGTGAACATGGATTGTTTTGCCATTTATTTAACTTTCTTTAAGCTCTTTTAACTATGTTTTGTTGTTTTCAGTGTACAAGTCTTGCTTTTCTTTTATTAAATGTATCTCCAAGACTTTTTTCTTTTAGAATCTGTTGTAAATGGAATCGTTTCCTTAATTTCAGTTTCTCTTTACATACTGATCTTCTTCAAACTTGCTGAACTTTCTTGTTCTAATAATTCTTTTTAGTGAATTTCTTAGGATTTTCCAGATACAAAATCATGTTATCTGCAAATTCAGATATTTGTGTTTCTTCCAGTTTTATCCTCACATGTTCTTTTTTTTTTTTTTTTTTTTTTTTTTTTTGAGATGGAGTCTTGCTCTGTCACCAGGCTGGAGTGCAGTGGTGTAATCTCAGCTCACTGCAACCTCCACCTCCCAGGTTCAAGCGATTCTCCTGCCTCAGCCTCCCAAGTAGCTGGGATTACAGGCACACACCACCATGCCCAGCTAATTTTTGTATTTTTTTAGTACAGATGGTGTTTCACCATGTTGGCAGGATAGTCTTGATCTCTTGACTTCTTGACCTGCCTGCCTTGGCCTCCTAAAGTGCTCTCCTCATATGTTTTTATTTCTTTTTGCTTAATTACCCTGGCTAGAATTTTCAGTACACTGTTAGGTAGAAGTAGCAAGTTCAGATATCCTTGTCTTGTTTCTGATCTTAGGGGAAAAAAATTCAGTCTTCACCATTAAGTATGATGTTAGCAGTGAATTTTTTGTAGATGTCCTCTATTGGATTGAGAAAGTTGCCTTCTATTCCTAGTTTGTTGAGTTCTGCTTTGTTGTGAAAAGTTGTTGAGTTTTGTCAAATGCTTTTTCTGCATATATTGTAGTAATAAGATAGTTTTTTCTTTATTCTATTAATATTATATATTATGTTATTGATTTTTAGAAGTTAAACCAACCTTGCATTCCTAGGATCTCAATCAGTACTAGTGTATAATTCTTTTTATGTATTACTGGAGTCAATTTGTTAACATTTTGTTGAGAATATTTACATGTATATTCACAAGGTATATCAACCTGTTGTTTTCTTTCTTTGCAATGTCCTTGTCTGTTTTTGGTATCGGAATAATGCTAATAGTCTATACATCAGAATCAGTTGGGAAGTATTCCCTGTGCTTTTATTTTTTATTTTTTGAAAGATTTTGTAGACTGGGTGCAGCGGTTCACACCTGTAATCCTGGCACTTTGGAAGGCTGAGGTGGACAGATCACCTGAGGTCAGGAGTTCAAGTCAGCCTGGTCAACATGGTGAAACCCTGTTTCTACTAAAAACACAAAAATTAGTCAGGCGTGGTGGCACATGCCTATAATCCCAGCTACTTAGGAGGCTGAGGCAGGAGAATTGCTTGAACCAAGCAGGCAGAGGTTGCAGTGAGCCAAGATCATACCACTGCACTCCAGCCTGGGTAACAGAGCAAGATTGTCTCAAAAAAAAAAAGAAAGAAAGAAAAAAAAAAGATTTCGTAAAGTATTGGTATTAATTCTCATGAATGTTTGGTAGAATTCAGTGATGAAGCCATCTGGACCTGAGTTTTTTTGAGTAGCAAGTTTTTAAATTATTAGTTAAATTTATCTTTAGTAGTTATATATTTAAGTTTTTATTTCTCTTTGAGTTAGTTACAGTAATGTATTTCTTCCTAGGACTTTTTCCATTTCATCAAAGTTATATAACTTGTTGATAAACACCTTCTAAATTCTGGTATCTATTTTAAATTGTTTAGATCATCTATTGGATATGTTATAACTAAATGCTGTTAGAAAAACAATTTCTTATTCCACAAATTTTAGATAATTCTTTTGACTTCTTTCTAGGTAAGCTAAAGCTTCCATTTCTCAACTTGTGTCAGCTATGTCTTTATTTTTGCAGTCAAGAATGAATGCATATTCATTGTACTCTGTTACATCATTAATTTCATGCATGCCTAGTTTATGAGTTAATTTTTAAAGTTGAAAGCCAATAAACAGCACGTATATCCTAATATATGTAAATAAGTTATTCACTGCAAAGGCAAGTAATGTCTAGGATTACATTTCCTTCTTTTTGATCAAGTGTCATAATCTCTAGGGGGTCTCTAAAAGAAGAATGTTCTTTTTTTTTTTTTTTTTTTTTTGAGACGGAGCCTTGCTCTGCCACCCAGGCTGGAGTGCAGTGGCCGGATCTCAGCTCACTGCAAGCTCCGCCTCCCGGGTTTACGCCATTCTCCTGCCTCAGCCTCCCGAGTAGCTGGGACTACAGGCGCCCGCCTCGTCGCCCGGCTAGTTTTTTGTATTTTAAGTAGAGACAGGGTTTCACCGTATTAGCCAGGATGGTCTCCATCTCCTGACCTCGTGATCTGCCCGTCTCGGCCTCCCAAAGTGCTGGGATTACAGGCTTGAGCCACCGCGCCCGGCCAAGAAGAATGTTCTTAGCATAGAGGTTTAAAACATCAAATTTCAGTTTGCTTTATAGATGATGATAATTTTTGTAGCTTTTAGTTTTCTTTGGAGTTGCAAGTTGCCTTTTATTTATCTTGGGAGAAGAACTAAATGCCTCACTTATCATTGTGACTACCTATTTATTTGTTCTATGTATTGAAAGACTGCACTTTATTCTTGAAGGCACTCTTCTTGGAGCTCACTGACTTCTTCTAATATAGATAAATTGTATTTCAGCCTTCTAGGAAGCTATCATCCTGGGACCTATTTTCTTTATATTCTAAATTAGTTCTACTGTCTTTATAGCCCATGTCTTTTATTTTCAATTTTTCATCCTTATTTTGCTGGCATAAATTATCAGAAAAGACTCATGAGAAGTAAAAATTCGGAATCCTTGGGTGTCTAAAATGCTTTCATTTTGCTCCTATAGTTGTTTGATGGTTTTCAAGATCCAAAGTAGTTTTTATCAGAACTTTGGATACATGATTCTATTATCTTCTAGAAGCCAGTTTTGTTCATGAGATCTCATATGCCACTGAAATTATATTCTTTCTTTGTTTCTTTGTTGGTGACTGTTTTTATTCCCTGAAAACTTTAGAATAATCTCTCTACCTTGTGTTCTGAAATTTCATAAGCTGTGTCCAGTTGCGGGTCCTTTTTATTCATCTGCCGAGCAGTCAGCCTGTCATTTCAAGTGGAAAAGTCACTAAAACCTTTGAGCTCTAAAAATTTTTCTGTTATATTTAGTAAATGCCACCACCATTTACCAAGTTTCTCATGCCAGAAACCTGGGTGTCAGTCATCCTGGACACCTCTTCCACCACCTACACCACATTTAATTCTATTAATTCCACCTCCTAAATATGCTTCAAATCCATCTAATTGTCTCTATTTTCATGATTACCATCCTAGTCTGAATCACCATAGTTTTTCATCTGGCCTATTACACTAGCCTCCTAGCTCATCTCCACTCTTCTCCCTCCGCAAACCCTTGCCATTCTGCAGCCAGAGTCATGTTGCCGAATCTCAAATGTGATTGGATCACTCTTCTACTTACAACTTTCTAGTGACTTCCCGGCCAGGCGCAGTGGCTCACGCCTGTAATCCCAGCACTTTGGGAGGCCGAGGCGGGCAGATCATAAGGTCAAGAGATCGATACCAACCTGTCCAACATGCTGAAACCCCATCTCTACTAAAACTACAAAAATTAGCCGGGCATGGTGGTCCGCGCCTGTAGCCCCAGCTACTCGGGAGGCTGAGGCAGGAGACTCGCCTGAACCTGGGAGACGGAGGTTGCAGTGAGCCAAGATTGCACCACTGCACTTCAACCTGGCGACACAGTGAGACTCCGTCTCAAACACACACACACACACACACACACACACACACACACACACACACAAAACAAACAAAAAAACTTTCTAGTGACTTCCCATTGGTATAATCCAATATTAACATGATCTGTGTGGCCTGCATGGCATGGCTTTTCTGTCCAACTTTTAGATCCTGTCACACCATGAGCCTTCCTAACCTAGGACATTGGCACAAATTGTTCCTTTTATCTGAAATATTTTCAACCATCCAATGCCTACTCATCCTGCAAATTACCAGCCATTTCTGGCCTCCCTCGAAGAGCATTTGATTCCCAACTAGAGATTCTTACAGCACTCTATATATTTGCTTCAGAGCATTTAATACAATTTTAATGTATTCATTTTATTATAATTGTAACTTACGTTATGCTTACCTGCTTGTCACTAACATCCTTGATGATCATGTCATCTTGTTCATTTTTTTTTTACCACTGCCTAATAGCGTAACTAGCACAGAGAAGTATTGTTGAATGCACTAACAAATGAATGAATTAATGTTAGCAGAACTGTTATCAGAGCTAAGTTATTCCTGACTTTCACACTTTATAATCTGTGTTCCTTCTGTCCCCTGGAGGCTTTGTTCCTTTTATACAGATAAATTTAGTTTCCTCATTTTTATTCAGTATTTTCCCTTTTGGAAGCTTTCATATACCCTGTTTATGAGCAATTTCCTATTGTTCTTAGCCAATTGACCTCCATCTACTCCATCATGCAGTTTGCAGCTTCCTGTCATCTCAGGCAAACTGACCCTTCCCTGATTTCTATGGGTTGTTTGTCTCAGAATACGTTATCTCAGCCCTGCCCTTGGCTTAATCTTAATGGATATTTTCTTACCAGAAGCAATATTGCTGTTCATCAACTAGAGATTACTTAGGCACCTGTGCCTCTTCTCTGTCTCTTCCTTCCTCCCTGCCTTCTTGGTGCTTTGATTTATTTTCTAATTCACCTATTTAGGACATATATTCTGGTGACATCCACATTTCCCACATCTTGAATCTAATCAGCTTGCCTGATGGGCTCCTAGTCTCAAGTCTGGAATCCACATGACTGATCTAAACACTTTCCCCATGTCCCCAAGCCCCAGTTTATTAAGTAAACTTACTGTTTTATTGCTTGTGCAGAGTCTGTGTATCACACAGTTCACTGTCTTCCTCCATTTAGACTCTTAAAAAGCTTGGAATCATTTCCCTTCTTTGGATATTTGATTTAAGTTCTTTACTCCATTTATGTATTCTTTTGCTTCAACAAGGCCGTTCTTAATATTGGGTAGAGTTTTAAAACCCCTAGATTCAGATTCAAGATTTGTTCCTTTGTCCTTCCTCCACTCCCGAAAAAAGTGCACACACCCACAGACACACAACATTCTGTATACGATTTTGAGCATTTCTTCAGCCCCTGAAGTTTATCCATTGGCCAATTAATAATTCACTTGATTAGGAATCTATAATTTGTAGGCACTTTTGTGGCACTCAGTCCCCTCCAGGATTCTTCTTCCTCAACAATTGTGAAGGAGGAGGAGGGGAAGGAAAGGAAAGCGGAGAAAGAAGAGCTGAGGAGAAGCAGGGATAGAGTGAGGAAGGGAGAAATTCCATCCACTCTTAGCCTCTGTTTTCTTTTTTCTTTTTTCTTTTTTTTTTTTTTTTTGTTTGTTTGTTTGAGACGGAGTTTTGCTCTTGTCGCCCAGGTTGGAGTGCAATGGCACGATCTCAGCTCTCTGCAACCTCCACCTCCGTGGTTCAAGTGATTCTTCTGCCTCAGCCTCCCGAGTAGCTGGGATTACAGGCGCCCACCACCATGCCTGGCTAATTTGTGTATTTTTAGTAGAGACGGGATTTCACCATGTTGGCCAGGCTGGTCTGGGACTCCTGACCTCAGGTGATCCACCTGCCTCAGCCTCCCAAAGTGCTGGGATTACAGGCATGAGCCACCACGCACGGCTGGCCTCTATTTTAACACGAAAGCTACCACTATCCACCCTCACTGCTTTCCTTCTTGCCTTCTCTGATTAAGCCTTTAACGGAGCTTTCACTGTACTCGCCTCTCTTTTCTCATCATCTTTTTCCCTAAAGGAGTCACACTTCCTTATTTGCTTGTTTATTTCTGCTTTTGCTTCATCTACTTCCCGCTTGTTCTCAGTCACCCATGATACCTGCCTCCTTGGGTTACCGGGAAGATAAAAACAAAATCTCAGATATGAAAAGGCTTTGAAAAGCCAAGGGGACAGCAGCATTGCACGGCGCTACGATGTCGATGATGGTGCATCTGTTCTTTGGGGCAGCTCAGTTTACCCTCCTTCACATCCTCTCAAGAACAGTCTCCTCCTCGGCCCTCCCCTTCCTACCCTGACGCCGGCATCTTCTCCGGTCTTTCACGTGTTTACAGCATGATCTCGCTTGGTCTCCATCCTTCTTTGCCCAGTTACCTGACTTTAACAAAATGAGTTCTGTCTTTCCATTTTCTGATCAGAAAGAAGCTGTGTATCCCACCTTTGCCTTCTACTGTCTCCTTTTCTCTCCAATGTTCTGAGATTTTTGTAGGCCTGCTACCAGATATGTTCAAAGAAACGGTTTTCCATTCAGTGTCTTTGCAGCCGATTATTGAAACTTTGCTTTGGGCCTCGTTTTCATTGTTCCTGGCCCCATTCTGTTTTCTTGTATTTGGTTGGGTTTTTTGTTTGTTTGTTGTTTGTTTGTTTGAGACAGGATCTCACTGTGTTGCCCAGGCTGGAGTGCAGGGGCACAATCTTGGCTCATTGCAACCTCTGCCTCCCAGGTTCAAGTGATCCTCCCGCCTCAGCCTCCTGAGTAGCTGGACTATAGGCATATGCCACTATGCCTGGCTAACTTTTTGTATTTTTTGTAGAGATGGGGCCTCACTGTGCTGCCCAGGCTGGTCTTGAACTCCTGAGCTCAAGCAACCTGCCCACCTCAACCTCCCAAAGTGCTGGGATTCTAGGCATGAGCCACCACACCCAACCCTCTTTTCTTTAAAAGGCAAGTGGGCCGGGCGTGGTGGCTCAAGCCTGTAATCCTAGCACTTTGGGAGGCCGAGACGGGCGGATCACGAGGTCAGGAGATCGAGACCATCCTGGCTAACATGGTGAAACCCCGTCTCTACTAAAATACAAAAAACTAGCCGGGCGAGGTGGCGGACGCCTGTAGTCCCAGCTACTCAGGAGGCTGAGGCAGGAGAATGGCGTGAACCCGGGAGGCGGAGCTTGCAGTGAGCTGAGATCCGGCCACTGCACTCCAGCCTGGGCGACAGAGCGAGACTCCGTCTCAAAATAAATAAATAAATAAATAAATAAATAATAAAAGGCAAGTAAAAGATAGATAAGCTGAGGCAAGTACAGTCTTTAGAGAGAGGATTCAGGATTCATGGAGTATTGTTTTTTTGTGATGAGTGAAACTGATGTGTGGATGTGCTAGGGAGCAGAAGAGTGAATAGAGATAAAAGTTAAAGATACAAAAAGAGGGCCGGGCGCGGTGGCTCACGCCTGTAATCCCAGCACTTTGGGAGGCCGAGGCAGGTGGATCACTGGAGGTCGGGAGTCTGAGACCAGCCTGGCCAACATGGTGAAACCTCATCTCTACTATAAATACAAAAATCAGCCGGGAGTGGTGGCACGTGCCTGTAATCTCAGCTACTTGGGAGGCTGACACACAGGAGAATCACTTGAACCCTGGAGGAGGAGGTTGCAGTGAGCCGAGATCGTGCCACTGCACTCCAGCCCGGGTGACAAGAGAAAAACTCCGTCTTAAAAAATAAAATGATAATAGTAATAAAAATACAAAAAGAGGTGGGATTTAAATGACAGATAAAGTGACAGGCAGGAAGGGAGGAGGACATCTTTTCCATTGAGAGGGCGGTGTACAGAGATGCAGACAAAATGGCAGTAAATGGAGGAGTGTCCACCAGAGGGCGTACGTTTTTTTCAGGGAATTAGTAGAGCAAACTGCTGAGCATAAGAAGAGAGGTCCATTAGGAGACATAATGACAGAGGGAAATGGGTAACACAGCCGGCTTCTGGACACATTGAAAGAGTACCAAATCGCTTCGAAATTGAGAATCACAAGCTTGTGATGGTGCCAAGTCACCAAACATGTGAATTACCCCTTTCATTAATACTTAAACTCAGAGTTGGGGTCTTAGAAAGTTGAGTAGTCAGTGCGGAAGTAGAAGGAGGCAACGAAGTTGAGGATTTTGGCTCAAATTAAGGATGATTGGGTCCATATTAAAATAAGAGGAGGTAAAGGTGAAATTAGAAAAAAATGAAGGGACCAAGGGACTCAACATTTCACTGAAGTAGAAAAATAGGTGGTAAAGAAATAAGAAGGTAAAAATCTGGGAAGTAGGAAGTAAAAGTCATGAGTGGACTTGGAAGAATCACATTTCAGACACAGGACAGATCTCCATGATGGGAGAGCCCTGGGTGTGGCCACTGGGAGTCGGCAGCAGAAATGAAATGGAGTTAAGTTCTTTCTTTCTTTCTCGTTTTTTTTTTTTTTTTTTTTTTGAGATGGGGTTTCGCTCTTGTGGCCCAGGCTGGAGTGCAATGGCACGATCTCCAGGCTTCAACCACAACTCCCGCCTCCTGAGTTCAAGCGAGTTTCTCCCTGTCAGCCCTCCTGAGTAGCTGGGATTACAGGGATGGCCACCACGCCTGGCTAAATTTTTTGTATTTTTAGTAGAAACGGGGTTTTTCCTCCATGTGGTCAAGGCTGGCGATTGAACTCCCAACCTCAGGTTGATTTGCCGCCCTCGGCCTCCAAAAGTGCTGGGACTATGGCCAGAGTTAAGTTCCTTCAAGATAAGAAAGATGAGGACGGGGACAGTGGCTCATGCCTGTAATCACAGCACTTTGGGAAGCAGAGGCAGGCGAATCACGAGGTCAGGAGTTTGAGACCAGCCTGGCCAACATGGTGAAACCCTGTCTCTACTAAAAATACACAAATTAACCAGGCATGGTGGCGGGCGCCTGTAATCTCAGCTACTCGGGAGGCTGAGGCAGGAGAATTGCTTGAACCTGGGAGGCAGAGGTTGCAGTGAGCCAAGATCGTGCCGTTGCACTCCAGCCTGGGTGACAGAGCAAGACTCCGTCTCAAAAAAAAAAAAAAGAAAAGAAAAGAAAAAAAGAAAGATGAGGAAGCATGAGTCTGGCTGTTGTCTGAGTCATCCATAGTGACATTAGAGTTCACCAAGATGATGATGAAACAGGAACCAAGTTCCAAAGCCCCTAATACAAATGAGACTCACTGAAAAGTTGGTAGAAGGCAGAGAACATAAAAGTCAGTATAAAACCAGATGACATGTGCTTTCAGTGAGAAAGGGGCTTTTGGCCGGGCACAATGACTCACGCCTATAATCCCAGCACTTTGGGAGGCTGAGGTGGGTGGATCACTTGAGGTCAGGAGTTTGAGACCAGCCTGGCCAACATGGTGAAACCTTGTCTCTACTAAAAATACAAAAATTAGCCGGGTGTGGTGGCGGGCACCTCTAATCCCAGCTACTGGGGAGGCTGAGGCAGGAGGACCACTTGAATCTGGGAGGTGGAGAGTGCAGTGAGGTGAGATCGTGCCACTGCACTCCAGCCTGGGTGTTATCCCAGCTACTCGAGAGGCTAAGGCAGAAGGATCGCTTGAATCTGGGAGGTGGAGGTTGCAGTGAGGTGAGATTGTGCCACTGCACTCCAGCCTGGGTGAAAAAAAAGAAAGAAAAGTGTTTTTGTTGTTGTTTTGTTTTGTTTTGTTTTTATGAGGGCAGAGAAGAAATAGCCTCCAGGTAGCAAGAAAACACTAGAAAAAATGTTCCCCTTCCAACGCCAGCACTATAGGGGTATGGAACTAGGGAGAGGACTGTTGGAGTTGCACTGTCCTCAGAGAGACTAGAGGTCGGTGACACACACTGTAAAGATGTTAAAAGAGGTTGACAGTGGGGCACAGTTCCAGGTGACACCACCATATGTAGAGCTGGAAGGAAAGTCAGAAAAGGAGAGATGAGTCACAAGCAGTAGGGGTGGAGGCATGGAAGCACCAACATAGAACAATCTGAAGGTGAAATCCTGAGAAACTGGAGGGACTTGCTCAAGGCCCAACAAGCCATCTAAGAGCCTCAAGTTCCAAAGGGAAAGACCTCGCAAGGTTACCTCCACACCCTTGAGAGTCACATGGGATGCGGCCACCTTTAGCTGAGTGTTCAGTCTGTGAGAATCTCATCCATTTTTCCTCTTCTCAATGTTTCCAAGATCCATTTCTTTCTTCTCTGCCTCATTGTCATGCCTCAAGCCCAAATTAATGCAGACTGATCCCAGCCGGGCTCTGCAGTGCTAAGCTTTGCCCAGGATGATCCCTCCAGTCTGGAGTTTTCAAACGAATCTTTATTAAATAACCTCTTTGCCCATATCCTTCTGTTGCTAATAAACAAAATAAACAGGCCCTTTTGTAAGCAGAAATGTCACAGAAGACGTCTAAAAATCCCCACACTTTTTATCCTGGTATTTTCTCTGGAATGAATTGTTTATCTCCCCACTTCCAAAGCTGACATCAAATGTTTTGCCAACTAGGATTTATAATTTAATAACGGTGTTTCTTGGGTTCATCTCAGTTAAGTCTCCAATATCTATTTCTTACTACAAAAAGCCATTGTCTTGCATTGTCCTGTACATTTCAATGACAGTCTATACATTTTTTATATTTAAAAGAAATGTTCAATATTAACACTTATTTCCAAAAATTTTCTTGCACACGTATCAAACTACATCTTCAGTTTTAGTTCCTCTGAAACTCAATTTTTTTTAAGTATGGATTTTATTGTTCCTCTTTTCAATTTCTCCCCTTTTGTCTACTTCACCTTGCTAGAAACGTTGCTTAGTGATTCCTTCATGGCATTATACATTTTTATGATTCTTGTATCTAAAGAATATTATGTAATTTGTCTACACTTTATTGGATTGTGCTAAGAGCTAATATTCTCTGTATTAGGATCATTTCTTTAGGGTTGTTTCCCTTGGGCTTGGAGAGCAGCTGAAGCCCACTGGCCTTGCTTCAGTGGTATGGCTGCCACGTTTGTGTGTATGGTTATCCCCTTCATCCATCGGCAACACCAGCAACCCTGACATACCTCCAACAGAAAACTCACACCTACACAACTAAACAGCTTTGTGTCTTGCCCCCCTTCACTCTTAATTCGTGCAAAATGATGAGATAACACTTTTCTATGTGTTGGGAATGATAGGAGAGGAAGTTAATAGGGCAAAAAGTACAGGAAGCCAGAACTACCTGAATCCTGCCCCTACTGGCCACACCTCCCAGTAAAGTTCCAGAGAAGACACAATATTTATTCAGAGGACAAGGCAAGCCACAAAGGACCACACCCACATGCTTGCTACTCTTCCACCCTTCTCTCATCATCACTCCCTAGAATAGTGGATCAATGTCTGGTCTGCAGATAAGACACATAAAGAATAGCATCAGCAATCCTACCCCTCTTTGGGAATTAAGTGCAGAGGGTAAGAGTGAAGTGATTTTGGTCTGAACAAGTGCTTTCTCTTTGTTTTTGAGACAGAGTTTCGCTCTTGTTGCCCAAGCTGGAGTGCAATGGCATGATCTTGGCTCACTGCAACCTCTACCTCCTGGGTTCAAGTGATTCTCCTGCCTCAGCCTCCCGAGTAGCTGGGATTACAGGCGCCTCCCACCATGCCCAGCTAATTTTTTGTATTTTTAGTAGAGATGGGGTTTCACTGTGTTGGCCAGGCTGGTCTTGAACTCCTGACCTCAGGTCATCCACCCGCCTCAGCCTCCCAAAGTGCTAGGATTACAGGCATGAGCCACCACGCCCGGCTCAAGTGCTTCCTTTTATATGAGAACAAAAAGCTGGAAGAAGTAGCCTCCTGTGAAGGAAAAGGGTCAGTATATGAGGCTTGGGTTATAGATTCGGGCATGCCTGTGTTTGAGAGGTGATATGAGCGTGTGCATTTCTTTATGAATGTCAAACATCCATCATTAGACTCAAGAAATAATAACGACGACTCCATCCCCCTTTTAGGAAGAAAACTTGGATACACCTTCAACAATCAGAACTTTCACAACGTGTCTTTGGGGCAAGGACAGGAAGTGGTGGCTGAGGCTGCGCTGGACCTCGCTGCCAAGAAAGGTCACTGGGTTATTTTGCAGGTATGTTCCTCTACCCTGGTCTGTGTTATCTCGACCCATACTTGCCTCATGCCATGCTCACTGGGCGTCTCCATCCACTCTTAGCTTCTCCCCACCTGTCCTTTCACACTCTTGTCTCCTTCATTTCTTCATCTTCTCTCTTGCCAGTTCTCCTCACTCATATGTTCTCTTTCCCAGACCACATCCGGGAACAATCCTTCTCCCCTTACCTGCTCTGCCACTCTCTCTAGTTTAAATAGCTCTACTTATAAAAGGAACAGATTCCCACTATGATAGGCATTCAGGAAGTTAGCATTTACGTTGAAGGTCCTGGCAGCTGGATGCTTTCAACAGCTGGTTTCTTCCTGTGAATTTCATGGCACGTTCCTCTGCTGTGCCTTTCTGTTGGGCTGTGTGTCATATGCTGTTTGTCACGGGCATGACTAGGATATGGGAGCGACCTTAGCCTCTTCACTGAGAGCTCATGTTGGTGTTTGGAAATCTGGAACCCCTACTACAGATAATTTCACCGAACAGTTACAAGGGAAAAAAGGCTACCTCTCTTCTATCAGAAGAGAGGGTTAAAGAATTTAGCCCTCTCTATTAACCCCTATTAAATTTTACTTAACCCCTATTAAATCATTTCATTTAACCAATTTTCATTTCAACAATTACTACTAACTCTTTTTTTTTTTTTTGAGATGGAGTCTTGCTGTGTTGCCAGGTTGGAGTGCAATGGCGCGATCCCGGCTCACTGCAACCTCCGCCTCCTGGGTTCAAGCGATTCTCCTGCCTCAGCCTCTTGAGGAGCTGGGATTACAGGAGCACACCATCACGCCCAGCTAATTTTTGTCTTTTTAGTAGAGACTAAGCCTGTTGGCCAGGCTTGTCTGGAACTCCAGACCTCAAGTGATCTACCTGCATCAGCCTCCCAAAGTGCTGGGATTACAGGCGTGAGCCACTGCACCCAGCCTAACTACTACTAACTCTTATATAGCATTTTACAGTACACAAAACCTTTTCAGATCCATCTATGAGGGCCTGCCTAATCCTCTTTTATGCCACTTGTATAGATGCTGGAGTTGTGGCAGAATACATAGCTTGCTCCTCTTTTCTCCTAGAACATTTTGGAATCTTCTATTAGAGCTCCATTGCTATGTTGACATGATTTATTTTATGATGGTATTCTCCACTAAATTTTTTAGGTAAAGAGATGTTCCTTCTTTACCTTTTATCACCCGGAGCCTACTGCCTTGAACATAGCAGACACTGAAACAAAAAGCCGGTGGGTCAAGGAATCCATGAAGAAATTAAAGAAAGAATAAATGCAAACGCCAGTCACTCCCATTCTTCCTGGCTTTCACTGCCATGAACCTCCCCCATCTCCTGATTACTGGTGACATCACATCTTGCTGCTGGGTCTTTGTCCTTAATTATTCTATTATTTATTTGGAGCCTAGCAACTGAGAGATCTGCCCCTCCGGGGCCTCCTTTTCCAGAAACATCAGGAAGTTCAGGAGAAAAGTATTAAATAACAGCTGAGTTTCCTCCTTCCTCCCTCATGGGTCAGCACAGTGCTTGAAGATATGACCTCCCCACCCTCTCAGGCACATTTGCCAAGGGACCTCTCCAGACACCAGTGCTGGGAACCCAGGCACTTGTCATGGACATTAGAGTCTGTTTCTGAGACTGTGGTGCTGCCTCTGCTGCGCCCATTGCCCCCCAGCACCTACTGGCCTTGCAGGGCACCAAAATCTTGTACTGATGTGGTTGCTCGGAGCTCTCCAACACTGAACTCAGTATTCCCTCTTTATTTCCTGGTGATTGGACATTTCCAAAGGAAAATTGTGCCAAACAATCTGGAGGCCTGCCTTTCCCCCTGAATAAAGCATTGGAGCATTGAATAGACATAATCTGTCCAAACTGTACAGTGCTATCAGAAACAAAATATCCTCACTGGTTTGTGAAATCTCTTGTAGGAATCACAGCTACCTGGTTCTAAGAATTTCCTGACATACTGAACCAGACTGGACTGGAATCCTACCCAGCAATGTTTCCCGGCCTGTAAACCTGAGAGATTATCTGAAAAAAAAAAAAAAAAAAAAAAAAAATGGGGGAGGAATACACTTAAATTCCTATTTTAAACATTGGAAAATACTACATACAAATTCCTTTTAAGGAATTTTTTTTTTTTTTTGAGACAGAGTCTCACCCTGTCGCCCAGGCTGGATGGAGTGCAGTGGCGCCACCTCGGCTTGCTGCAAGCTCTGCCTCCTGGGTTCACGCCATTCTCCTGCCTCAGCCTACCAAGTAGCTGGGACTACAGGCACCCGCCACCATGCCTGGCTAATTTTTTGTATTTTTAGTAGAGACGGAGTTTCACCGTGTTAGCCAGGATGGTCTCGATCTCTTGACCCCGTGATCTGCCCGCCTCGGCCTCCCAAAGTGCTGGGAGTGCTCGGCCTCCCAAAGTACTGGTGTGAGCCACTGCACCCGGCAAGGATATTTTCAATGATATCAATAGGTTAATGGTTCTGAGAATCCTTTGGTATAGAAATCTTATTCCATCCAGTATTTCCCAAATTCCATTGAACACAGACCTTCTTTTTTTTTTTCTTCAACTTTTATTTTGAGTTCTGTGGTACATGTGCAGGATGTGCAGGTTTGTTCCATAGATAAACGTGTGTGCCATGGTGGTTTGCTGCACAGATCAACCCATCACCTCGGTATTAAGCCCAGCATCCATTAGCTGTTCTTCCTGATGCTCTCCCTCTCCCCACATCCCGCAACAGGCCTCAGTGTGTTTGTTCCCTACCCCATGTGTCCATGTGTTCTCATTGTTCAGCTCCCACTTATAAGTGAGAACATGCAGTGTTTGGTTTTCTGTTCTCCCATTAGTTTGCTGAGGGTAACGCCTTCCAGCTCCATTCATTTCCCTGTAAAGGACATGATCTTGTTCCTTTTTATGGCTGCATAGTATTCCATGGTATATATGTGCCACATTTGCTTTATCTAGTCCATCATTGATGAGCATTTGGGTTGATTCCAAGTTTTTGCTACTGTGAATAGTGCTGCCATGAACATACGTATGCATGTATCTTTATAATAAAATGATTTCTAATCCTTTGGGCTTATACCCAGTAATGGGATTGGTGGGTCAAATGGTATTTCTGCTTCTATATCTTCCACAATGGTTGAACTAATTTACACTCCCACCAACAGCATAAAAGGGCTCCTTTTTCTCTGAACCTTACCAGCATCTGTTATTTCTTGACTTTTTAATAATCAGCATTCTGACTGGTGTGAGATGGTATCTAATTGTGGTTCTGATTTGCATTTCTGTAAGGATCAGCAATGTTGAGCTTCTTTTCAAATGTTTGTTGACCACGATGAATATCTTCTTTTGAGAAGTGTTAGTTCATGTTCTTTGCCCATTTTTTAATGAGGTTGTTTGTTTTTTGCTTGTAAATTTAAGTTCCTCATAGATTCTGGACATTGGACCTGTGTCAGATGGATAGATTGCAAAAATTTTCTCCCATTCCATAGGTTGTCTTTTCACTCTGATGGTAGTTTATTTTCCTGGGAAGAAGCTCTTTAGTTTAATTAGATCCCATTTGCTAATTTTTGCTTTTGTTGTAATTGCTTTTAGCATTTTTGTCATAAATTCTTTGCCCATGCCTATGTCCTGAATGATATTACCTAGATTTTATTCTAGGGTTTTTCTAGTTTTGGGTTTTACATTTAAGTCTTTAATCCATTTTGAGTTAATTTTTCTATAACATATAAAGAAGGACTCTAGTTTCAATTGTTTGCATATGGATAGCTAGTTCTCCCAGCACCATTTATTAAATAGGGAATCCTTTCACCATTGCTTGTTTTCGTCAGGTTTGTCGAAGATCAGATGGTTGTAGGTGTGCGGGAACACAGACGTTCTTTATGGATCTAACATCTTTTAACATCCCATGGAGCACTTTTGGGAAATGCTGCCTGAGGACCCTGACCCAGATGAGCTAGGGGTTCTATTCTGGGAGAGCTGGCTTCTCTGGTCCTCGGTGAGGGAGCAAGGCTCATAGTCTTCCCGCTCTTCCTTTCTGGCTGTAGGAGCTGTTAGGTGTTTTCCCAACCCAAGCCCATCAACCCAGTGGGGCAGCCTCAAGGATCTCTGAATCCACCCCAGGGTTCTATACACAAGCAACAGACGTTCTTTCTGCCAGACCTGCCCAGTAGCAGAACTTGGAGTTTCGAAAGGAGGAGCCAAATTACCCACATGTGGGTTGCTGGTGATGCTGGCTACAAGGAACCCTGGATCTCAAGTAGCCCACTAAACACTCTGCTCCAATTGATTTGATTATAAGTAAATTCATTAATTTAACCAATTTTCATCTCAACAACTACTACTATCCCTTGCATCACATTTTATGGTACACAAAACCCTTTATTTTATTTTATTTTATTTTATTTATTTATTTTGTAGAGACCGGGTTTCACTGTGTTGGCCAGGCTGGTATCAAACTCCTGGCCTCAAGTAATCCACCCGCCTTGGCCTCCCAAAGTGCTGGGATTACAGATGTGAGCCACTGCACCCAGTCCTACAAACCCTTTCAAATCCATTTCTTTGGTTATCTGCAGCCACTCTGTGAAATAAGTATGGCAGATGTTATTGTTATTTCTCTTCTTATAGAAGAGAAGGCAGAACTCAAAGACCAAATTACTGTGGACCAAGTGCTGGGCTCAGCTCTGATCTGTGTATTTAAGGCTTTGCATGCTTACTTCCTCAAATATTTATCAAGGAGCTTTTATCTATCCATTATAATGAAACACATTGCAATGAAGCCAGGTGACTCTCCTAACTACAGTGAAAGGCGCATTCTGCAAAGCCGTGGTGAGAAACAAATGTAGGTTTTGATAGATAGACAGATAGCAATCAAATGTGGGGGGACGAGACAGGCTCAAAGACCAGACGGAGGAGCTTGGGATTAGAGTAGAGAGCCTTGTACGGTCTTTGAGCAGCAGTGACTCAGTGTGTTTTAGGAAGATAAGTTTGGCAACAATTAACAGACTGGTTTGGAGAGTGGAGACAGAAGACTAAGGAAAGCTAGCTGGAAAGAGTTTAAATCAGTGCCTTTCAAATGTTAACGTGCGTACGAATTACCAGAGGATCTCATTAAAATGCGCTGATTCAGTAAGTTTGGGCGGAACCTAAGATTCTGCATTTCTAACTAGCTCCCAGGTACTGCCAGCAATGTAGATCCATGAGCTCCAATTTGTACCATCAAGGTTTCAAGTAATCTAGCTGTCGGGTAATGGGGAGTTAGACTTGGAACATTCCCATGTGTTACATTCTTTTTTATTATTTTTTTTATTTTTTATTTACTTATTTATCTATTTATTTTTGAGATGGAGTCTTGCTCTGTCGCCCAGGTTGGAGTGCAGTGGCGCCATCTCGGCTCACTGCAAGCTCCGCCTCCTGGGTTCCCGCCATTCTCCTGCCTGGGCCTCCGAAGTAGCTGGGACTACAGGCGCCCGCCACTAGGCCAGGCTAATGTTTTGTATTTTTAGTAGAGACGGGGTTTCACCATGTTAGCCAGGATGGTCTCGATCTCTTGACCTCGTGATCCACCCGCCTCGGCCTCCCAAAGTGCTGGGATTGCAAGCGTGAGCCACCGTGCCCGGCCGTGTTACGCTCTTAAATTGTGGTCTCCGGACCAGCAGCATCTGCATCACCAGGGAGCTTGTTAGAAATGCACATTCTCAGACCCCATCCTGGACCTGCTGAATCTGAAACTCTGGGCTGGGGCACAAGAATCTGTGTTTTAAGAAGCGCTTCAGGTTATTCCCATGCACAGGCAAGTTTACAAACATTATGCTGGAAAGCCTTAGGCTAGCGAGGGATAGAGTTTAATTGCAGAATACTGGGAGGTCCTCACTACTGGGCATCCCAGAACTCTTTTCTACGATGTGGTTTAAGACACTTCTGCCTTTAAAAGTCATTGAGTTGCACAACATGTGAGTGCATGTAACGCCATTAACTGTACACTTAAAAAGGGTTTGAGGTGGTAAATTTTATGTTATCGCTTACCACAATTTTTTAAAATTATTTGATGCTAAGACCAGTCCCCACTCTGGCTGCCTTCCTGACAACTGTTTACTGCTAACAGAACTAAGCAGATGCCTGTATTGGCGGGGGCTCCTTCCTTCCCACTAGAACATTCACCTGGTGGCCAAGTGGCTCAGCACCCTGGAGAAGAAGCTGGAGGAGCACAGTGAGAACAGCCACCCAGAGTTCAGGGTCTTCATGAGTGCAGAGCCGGCACCCTCCCCTGAGAGCCACATCATCCCCCAGGGCATCCTGGAGAACTCCATTAAGATCACCAATGAGCCCCCCACGGGCATGCATGCCAACCTACACAAGGCCCTGGACAACTTCACTCAGGTACTGCCCCGGGAGGGAGGCAAAAATAACAGCCCACCTCGCAATCAGCTGATGCAAACTGGTTGGGGGAGAGCATGCAACTCAGAAGGGAGTGGGGTGCTGGTTGGGCTATGGAGCAATGCTGATGTGGGTAAAATGTTCCCACCTGATACCCACTCAGGGCAACCCCACTCTCCATTGCCAGATAACCCCAGGGGAGTAGAGCTCAGGACATTTCTTTGGCAAGAGATGTGGGGAAGCCTTCTGCAAGTTTACTGTTACCTAATATTCCAAGATGAAGAAGGGTGCGTTGCTATAAATGTAATTGATAAGATACACTGGGTCACACACTGACGGGCTGTCTTCAGGCAAAGGGATGACACTGTCAATCAGATAATATCACTTGACATCTCCATGAATCTTGAGTATCAAGGGTTCAAAGAATCCAGGTGTCAGGTGGTGGGGATATGGATTTGAAATGTAACTGCATGTTAGACCCCTTCAAATATGGCCCCTGGACCAGCAGCAGCAGCATCACCTGGAAACTTGTTAGAAATGCAGATTTTTTTTTTTTTTTTTTTTTTGAGACGGAGTCTCTCTCTGTAGCCCAGGCTGGAGTGCAGTGGCACAACCTCAGTTCACTGCAAGCCTAAAGTAAGATGAAGACTGTAGTCCTGTGAAGGGGCTACAGGCGCCCGCCACCACACCCGGCTAATATTTTGTATTTTTAATAGAGACGGGGTTTCACCGTGTTAGCCAGGATGGTCTCTGTCTCCTGACCTCGTGATCCGCCCGCCTCAGCCTCCCAAAGTGCTGGGATTACAGGCATGAGCCATCGTGCCTGGCCAGAAATGCAGATTTTTAGGCCCCAATCTGAAACTCTGGGCTGGGGCCCAGGAATCTGTTTTAATGAACCCTCCAGGAGATTCTTATACACAGTCAGGTTTGAGAACACTGTGCTCCAGAGAGACCCAGAATATGAAGGCATGGTGTTCAAATGCAGACCGCTACATTTCCATTACTGGGAATTCCAAGGCTTATGTTGTAGCGTATTTATTTAAAGCCAGGTCCAAGCCCATGGTGGCCAACTTTGTATATGAAGTTGCACTGTCAAAGTCTGCAGCTCAGGCTTCTTTCATCTTCTCAAGAAGGCACTATTTCTTGTTGGTTCTCTTTTGGGAGTTCCACCTCCCTGGGCAGGGGAGTACCCAAAGGCATGAATCGGAGCAGAGTGGGGGCCATAGGATCACCTTAAAAGTCCATCTGCCACACCACGCTTTGGTGGAATCTGAGGAGAGGGTTCCAGCAGCTGCTGGGGAGGTTTTCTTCTCGGTTGTCATCTTGTAATAGTACCAGTGCGTCTCAGGTTTCCCAGAAGCCCTGCTAGCTCACATGTGTCAGATGGGCCATTCAACAGGATGACTGTGCCAGCTAACTTTGGGGCCTGGTTTAAGCCTAAAGGAAGATGAAGACCATGTGGCAGTCAGAGTCTCAGAAGATTTTACTTACTGTGTGACACCCTCATAGTGTAGGAGTCCAGCAGCCCAACTCTGGGCGGGGGGGATGTTTCCACAAAGATTCGAGAAGCAAAATGCCTTCAGTCCCCTCTGTACTCTTTTTCCAAGCTTAACTCCCAGGCAGTGATTACACCTGCTAAGGTTCCACAACAGGCAAGAAAAGCATGGTAGGAAGGGAAGATATTGGAGGTGCTGCCATGGGATGTGCACCCACACCCCACACCCCGGTACACAACATTCTCATTGCATGTCACCCTGATCCCCATCAGCTACAGGTGTGAACCTTATTAGCACATTCATATGCACAAACTTGAACCCTAAACCAAACCCCATTATAACCTGAATCTAAACCTTAATTCAATGCTCAACTAAAGCCTGACCCCTCCACATGTTCCCCCCAGGCTGTAGTCTCACTGTAACTCAAACCCAAACCAGAATATATGGTAACATTTTCCAACACGAACCCTGATTGTAACCCCACCCTAGCCAGCCCCGTATAAGAGAAGCTGTGTGTGAACATTCAAAGCGATGCTGTCATTTCAGGACACTCTGGAGATGTGTTCTCGGGAGACGGAGTTTAAGAGCATCCTCTTTGCTCTTTGTTACTTTCACGCTGTGGTGGCAGAAAGACGGAAATTTGGGCCCCAGGGATGGAATCGCTCGTACCCCTTTAACACTGGAGACCTCACTATCTCTGTGAACGTCCTCTACAACTTCCTGGAGGCCAACGCAAAGGTAAAGGCCATGGACGTTCAGGAACTAGCCAGGTTGGGAGAGGGTTAAAATTATTTGATTTTGAGGGGTGAATCAGAGGGGTCTAGGATGGGGCTTGAGAATGTGCATTTCTAACAAGCTCCCTGGTGATGCAGATGCTGCTGGTTCGGGGACCACAATTTAAGAGTGTAACCCATGGTCATGTTCCAACTCTCACTCCCCATTACCTGACAGCTAGATTATTTGAAGCCTTGATAGTACAAATCAGAGCCCATGAATCAACATCATTGGCAGTACCTGGGAGCTAGTTAGAAATGTAGAATCTTCGGTTCCGCCCAAACGTACTGAATCAGCGCATTTTAATGAGATTCTCTGGGAATTCGTATGCACATTAAGGAGGGCCACCTCTCACGAGGATGATGCCGTACCATCCCACAGAAGGGGTATGTGCACACTGCAGGGCTGCGCCCCTCACAGCTGGGATGAGGCAGTGCCAACCCCAGGACTAGCCCAAAGGCTAAGGAGAGTGGAACTGTGAGGTGAGAGCCATGGATGCTCAGGATGTCTAACTAGAGACTCACACAGTGAGTCAGTCCCATGAGAGAGTGTCCCGGGCCCCACCAGACCACACCTGTGTCCTCACAGCATGGCAGGTAGGCTGTGGATCAGCAGGAAGAGACTTCACACTCGCCTGATGTAAGTTCCCAAACTGACGCTAACAATCACTGCTCTTCCAATTAAGGGAATATTCACCTCATCAACGTTATTCTAGTTCAGGAACCAAACACAGAGTCAGCAGGGCCACCACCTCTTCCTTGTGAGGAAAATGAACCAGGCCCAGATGCCCTGAGAAATCCTTCTGTCTCCGGCCCTTGGGCCTGGGAAGTCCACGCCTCTCAACAGTGTTCTTTCATTGCTGGCTTTCCTCCAGTGACCTCCCTCCCTAAGTTTCACACCAATGAACTTTTGAGCTTTGTTTATTCACTTTGAACTTTCAAAGGAGACAGTTAATCTTGCCATTAAAGGCAGAAAATTAGAAAAGTACTCTGGTCCTCACTTTTCTCCTTTTGACATTCACCTATTTAAATTGTTTCTAGGTAGAGCCAGTCTTCATTTCCACAGTTAATGATCATGAAAGAGGGAAGGCATATATATATATGTGGGGCGTGAGGTTGGTATCTTTCCTCTCTTCACTCTTTGATGTAATTATTCAAGCTTTTTTCTCTCTCTCTCTCTTTTTTTTTTGAGACGGGGTTTCGCTCTTGTTGCCCAGGCTGCAGTGCAATGGCGCGTCCTCGGCTCACCACAACTTCTGCTTACCAGGTTTAAGTGATTCTCCTGCCTCAGCCTCCTGAGTATCTGAGATTACAGGCATGCGCCACCACGCCCGGCTAATTTTGTATTTTTAGTAAAGACGGGGTTTCTCCATGTTGGTCAGGCTGGTCTTGAACTCCCAACCTCAGGTGATCCACCTGCTTCGGCCTCCCAAAGTGCTGGGATGGCAGGCGTGAGCCACTGCACCCAGCCTTCTTCAAGCTTTTAATGAACTCCCCAAACACCCCTAACCCTGCTGGGCACTGGGAGTGTGAAGATAAATAAGACATCACTCTCAATCTCAAGAAGCATCCCCTCTCATGACTTTCTGTGCTGCCCAGATGGCAGGCCAGCCCCGACGCCTGTGTGGAGGTCTTCCTTCCTTCCTCTCTTTCTTCCCCCCATCACTCAGGTCCCCTATGATGATTTACGCTACCTTTTTGGAGAGATCATGTATGGAGGCCATATCACAGACGACTGGGACAGAAGGCTCTGCAGAACCTACCTGGAGGAATTCATTCGACCAGAAATGTTAGAAGGAGAACTGTCTTTGGCCCCAGGGTTCCCACTCCCAGGCAACATGGACTACAATGGTTATCATCAGGTGAGGCTCTGCTCTGTGCTTCTGATGGTGTGAGGGTGCTCACAGGGACCTGGGTGCTCCTCCCACACTGACCTGAACCACCAGGGAAGCTTCTGCTGGGCCGTCACCATGGCTGCCGGCAGGGGCCAGGACAGAAGGGCTTAGACAGCTGAGCTCATGTCAAATCTGGTCCTATGCCCCAAGCCTGCCCTGTTTAAGTTGAGAGATACGGGATTTCTAGCCTCAAATTAATCATCAAATGGAGCCTTTGGAGAGCTTTCCATTCTTGATGTTTGCTTCAGTCATTCTATGTGTGGTATTTTCTACAGATAACATCTGGGACAGTTATTTGGTTGTTTTCAGTTGGGATGTTGACAAAGCCATTTGTCATGAAGCAAAATTTCAGGCAAGACCTTAGCCAACTTTTGGTAAAGTTTCTGTCAGTGATTCTAAATATCCCTGGAGGAGAATGATCTTGTGCTAGGATCACTTAGATCACTCACCCCTCCCACTCCCTGCTGGTGGCTGTGGGCACAGGCACATACCACATACGTATGCCACAGTCAGCATTCTCATGAAGGTTTTCTTTTTTTTTTCTTTTTTGGGACCGAGTCTTGCTCTGTCACCCAGGCTGGAGTGCAGTGGTGAGATCTTAGCTCACTGCAACCTCCACTTCCCGGGTTCAATCTATTCTCCCTGCCTGAGCCTCCTGAGTAGCTGGGATTACAGGCGCCTGCCACCACACCCGGCTAATTTTTGTGTTTTTTAGTGGAGATGGGGTTTCATCATGTTGGCCAGGCTGGTCTTGAACTCCTGACCTCAGGTGATCCACCTGCCTCGGCCTCCCAAAATGCTGAGATTACAGGCGTGAGCCACCGTGCCCAGCCTCATGGAGGTTTTCTTACTATTACTTCGGTCTTTTATGTTACTGTTACCACAGCTATGTTTAAAGTATTCATCTTAGCCTATTTCACCTACCATGGAAAACATTCCGAAAGATATTTTTTAACAGTTTTTATTGGTAGGCTTTTGAACAGGCCTAGAAAAACTCTTGAATATAAAGCATAAGGGAAATATTGATCATAGGAATATTAACTGCAAGTTAAAAAAATTTTTTTTAATTCATAAAACTTAAGGGTAAATCATAAAAGTCATTTGATCCAGAAAAATTGGACCTATAAGAAGAAATTTAAAACAATAAAGCTCTTTAAGGAAAATAAGAGGAAATAGTTTTAACTACTTCACCAAAGGCAAGAAGGCTTTACCCAGGAAAATTGTGCAACAGCGTCCCCTAGTGTCCATGGGATAATTCGACAGGCGGCTGGAGCAAGTAACAGGCAAAGGAAGTCTGGTACTCTTTATTCAGCAAGGGTGCAGTTGATTTGCACATTTCCAAATGACGGAGGTACACTCTCTTTCTTTATACTTCTCTTTAATGTGTCAGTTAATAGATGGTTCTAGGGCATCCACATAGATTCCAGACCTGCACAGAACGCTGGAGGAAATACAAAAATGAACATACAAATTGGCCTTTGAGCCTTTGAGGAATGTTAATAACACCAAGGAATCATCAAAATCATATCAGGGACAGAACTTGAGGGATATTTTCCCACCATCGTGAAAAGAGTCATAAAGAGGCACTCAAAGCATTCAGAGCCAGGGACGGTGGCTCCCGCCTGTAATGCCAGAACTTTGGGAGGTCAAGGCTGGAGGATCATTTGAGCTGACAAGTTAGAGATCAGTGGGCAACATAGTGAGACCTCGTCTCTACAAAAAATAGAAATAAAAAAATCAGCTGAGCATGGCGGCATGTACCTGTAGTTCCAGCTGCTTGGGAGACTGAGGTGGAAAGCACTTGGGCCTGGGAGGTGGAGGCTTTAGTGATCTGTGATAGTGCTGCTGTACTCTAGTTTTTTCAACAGAGTGAGAGCCTGGCTCCAAAACAAACAAACGAACAAATAAAAAAACTGAGTCTTAGTCGCTGGGGAGGATTTTTAGGCATTAGGCATGGCAGACTCTGGCCACTAGCACTGACCACAGAAAGGAGTTGCTTGGGTGACACACAGTTTGAAAATTTGTTTTATTTGAATACTTTCCACCAGGGGTGCAAACTCTCCGGTTCGCAGCCAATCTCACCTCCCTCATCCTAAGCCCAATTCACTAGCTTATTTTGCATGTGCCGTCCCATGTATATGTTCAGGTTTGTCATGTCTGATTTAGATGGAGGGGAGAGAAAAAGAAGAAGGAAAGGTCTGGAATCCTAGAAGAGCTTAAGTAAAATCACTAGGGAGGGAGGGATGCGTATTTTTGAAAGACTAGGAGAAGTCCTTCTCTGGTCTGCAGGAACAAGAGTCATCAGGGAGCAGTGGGAGGCAGTGGGACTGGAGATAAAGTCATATAAGCAGCCCAGAAAAGAAAGAATGATAGAATGAATGTGGAAGTTCTGGGAAACAGGTCCAGCCGACAAAAACAGATGATGTCAAGGTGCACTAATAGGTGGAGAGGGTGCTGAAATCAACCAGGGATGGCGAGCAGTGTCCCTGGGGGAAGGACACCAGCCCATGGACTCCCTGCAGAGGACAAGCTGGTGTGGGAGATGGGAGGTATGTGTTGGTTTCTTTTTAATCGAGCTTGCCCTTGATTTTCAGTACATCGATGCTGAGCTGCCCCAGAATCCCCTACCTCTATGGCCTCCACCCAAATGCAGAGATTGGCTTCCTGACCCAAACCTCAGAAAAGCTCTTCCGCACTGTGCTGGAGCTGCAGCCTTGGGACAGCCAGGCCGGAGATGGAGCGGGGGCCACAAGAGAAGAAAAGGTGTGTGTGGTGGGGGCTGCCTGAGGTCGTTCTGGGGGAGCCCGAGGATCAGAGATGCACACCTTTCTCCTGCTGGCCATTTTGGCAGTACACAGCATAGACAACACACAAGGCAGCAATCACCTGCAGCCTGGAGATGCTTGCCTGACACCAACAAGAGCCTCTCCCCTCCCCCATCATCACCATGCTGGCCATCAGTTAAATCATAGGAAGTTCCTGCCATTGGGTTCAGCAGTTTGCTTTGCCGGTCCACCCAAAGTCCATTTTTATTCAGCTTCTCTGCCAAAGTGAAGAAAGGGCAGGGCTGAACAGTGGTGGCTTGGGAACTTTAAATGCGACTTCCTGATTCCCTGGCAAACCAAGCAAGGATGGGCAAGGGGCTGTCCCTAAGCACCCCCACCTCAGTTCACCAACCAGATGCTGGTGGGGAAGAACACGCTCCTTCACAATGCAAATGCCTTCTCTGTGTGTGAATGGCTTCTAGTCAGAGAGTCTCTTAACACACAGTTACCTGCTATTAAGCACAGGACTTCCTAAAAGTTTAGGAAGGTGGAAGGGAATTATGGAGTAGAAAGGCAGACCAGGGTGAGGTGTGGGTTTCAGGACAACCCAAGGCAACATGGGGGCTCTGATCCTGGTATGGGGGTAGCTGAGGATAAAGAAAGAATGGGCCTCACGCCTGTAATCCCAGCACTTTGGGAGGCCAAGGCGGGCAGATCATGAGGTCACGAGTTCAAGACCAGCCTGGCCAACATGGTGAAACCCCGTTTCTACTAAAAATACAAAAATTAACTGGGTGTGGTCGCGGGCACATGTAATCCCAGCTACTTGGGAGGAGGCTGAGGCAGGAGAATCACTTGAACCTGGGAGGCGGAGGTTGCAGTGAGCCAAGACTGCGCCACTGCACTCCAGTCTAATGACAGAGCAAAACTCCGTCTCAAAAAAAAAAAAAAAAAAAAAAAAAAAGGACACTAAAGGGAGATTTCTCCATGAAATTTTTTCTGAGACAATCTAACCAACTTCCTAAAGACGTATTTGTACCAGCTCACATCCACCTCATGGTACTGCCTGGATTTTTTTTTTTTTTTTAATTTAAATTTTTCTGGGTAAGATTTCATTCCATCACCCAGGCTGGAGAGTTCAATGGCATAATCACAGCTCACCACAGCCTCCAACTCCTAACCTCAAGCAATCCTTCCACCTCAGCCTCCTGAGTAGCTAGGACTGCAGGTGTGTACCACCACGCCCTGCTAATTTTTTAACTTTTTGTAGAGACAGGGTCTCACTGTGTTGCCTAGGCTGGTCTTGAACTCCTGGGCTCAAGAAATCCTCTCACCTTGACCTCCCAAAGTGCTAGGATTATAGGCGCGAGCCACTGCACCCGGTCCTACTTAGGTTCTTTAATTTAGAGATACCATTAGGTTTACAAGTAAACGTCCTTGGGAAGATTATCCAACTTTTAGGCTCTACAGACCAATTTTAGGAAAGCAAACTGATACTAAAAGAGTTGGACTTTTATATAAAGATATGGAGTCGTGTCATCAAAATAGTATTTCTCAAATTTTAATATGCCTAAGAAGGTGCCAGAGAGATTGAAATTCTGACTCCGAGGCCTGGGGTTAGGTTGCATTGGCAACCTAGTGGTTTTGATAAGGTGAGCATACTTTGAGAAAGCTGCCCCCATATGACCCTCCTCAGTCCATTCCACTATTTGATGTGTAATTTGAAAATAAAGAGAAGAACCCACCCAGAATGAATAATGTTGCTAGATCTAAAACTGAAAAAGGCTGAGGCTGTATAAGTAATAGACTTAGAATTCTTCAGTCAAGGTTCAAAGAAGGTTCTAATGCTTATCATTTCCTTATCCCCTCCCCAAGCTAACCCAAGAAATGGGGTGTGTGTATGTGCTTGTCTGTGTATTTTGAAATGATATAAACTGTGATTCCTTGGCATGCACAGTGCTGCATGGGACAAGTGGGCAAGTTACTGGGTGCACACCTGATTGTGCAGTATCCCAGTATTTGGCCATGGTGGTATTTCTCACATAGCTCACATGTTCCTATGATCTATGTTCCTTCCTGTCCACAGAGCAGTCCAGCTCAAGATGAGGGACAAAGAGTCAAAGCCCAGAGAGTATTTTGTTGTTGAGAAGTAAATGACCAAGAGGTTGCACACTCCACATACACTCATGAACTCTTGACTTAATTCTGCTCCCATGTTTACATCTATATGAAGGGAAGCTGGGGATTTTTAGTATATAGCTAAAGAGAAGGAGAGAGAAGAGAGGCTGGCATGATAGACACATGGATGGATGGATGGATGGATGGATGGATGGATGGATGGATGGGTGGATTGATGGATGGATGGGTGATGGATAGATGATGGATGGATGGATGGATGGATGGATGGATGGATGGATGGATGGATGATGGATAGATGGGTGATGATGGATAGATAATTGATGGATGGATGGATGGATGGATGGGTGATGGGTGATGATGGATAGATAATTGATGAATGGATGGATGGGTGATGGGTAGATGGCTGATGGATAGGTAGTTGATAGATGGATGGATGGATGGATGATAGAGGAATAGAGTTATGTACACTGAAGGGCATCTGCAGGAATATATACCAAAAAACTAATATTGGAACAGTGTTTTTCTCCCACTGAGGGAAGAGTTAAGACTGTGGGAGGACTATGCTTCTCATATCATGTATATCAGAAATGTTTAGATTTTTCTGATAAGCATTTATTACTTTTCTGAAAAGGAAGAAAGCAGAAGTGTTTGTCTGTGGAAATAAAGTGGACCCCATCCCTTGGAACCCACTCCTCCTATCTGAGAGTCTCTGGGTTCCTTGAGCAAAAGAGGGCCCTGCATACATCTGCGGACCTGGGCCCTTCCCTATCAGCCCTCTCCCTCCTCAGGCCCCCACACCCTTGACAGTCTGATCAGAGATGAAACAGAACTCTGTGTCCCCACATCCTGTGTATTTTGGAACAATACCTCCAGATGATCTTTTCATCTTTTTGTGAATCATGTCCAAATGGAAGCTCGCTGATACAGAGCTGTTTTTTCAAACTCTGCTCCAGAGGAAAAAAATATATATAATTTTAGCCATTTGTCTTCTACCCCAGCAGCCGCTCTCAGGTACTATTAAAATCCGATTCCAGTTTTTGCTATGACAGCACCAAAGACCCATTCGTGACAGAGTGATTGGTTTTTACTTTCTTTTTTTCCAACATCAGCTCTTTTCCTGGAGATGGCATTGTATGTTAACAATACAAGGCAAGGTGAATATTTATCATCCTTTACACTTATATAGTTCTTTATAGCTTTCGGAGACGGCCACACTCATCAGCTCATTTGATTTGATCTTCACATCAACTGTGGGAGTTGGGAAAGGGGACAAGTGGAAAAAAAGACACTCTTGGAAGTGTTTACAGTTGGAGAAAATTGAGGCCTAAGCAACTTGCTTACGTTCACATGGGTAATGCATGGCAGAACTATTAACTCTGTCAGGTCTCCTTGGTTGCAAACAATAGACACCAACATTGCTTAACTAGGCAAGAAATAGCTCATTCTACCAAGGGAGTCAAGCCAAGAACAGATAAAAATCATGATGGCTCTAGAGTCCCAGGTAAAAGAAGGGTAGACCGTCCTTTCCAGGCACCTCTATCCTGCCGGTGGTTCCTTGGATTCCAGGCTTGAGATTCCATTTGTTGTGCTCCTGGGAAACATAATCTGATTGGCCTAACTTGGTTCAGGGGAAACTGGGCCCAGTGACTAAACATAAACATAAAACAATGAGGAAGACGTAGTTTCACAAAGGAGATAGGGAATTGTTCCTAGAAGGGAAGAGAGATAATGAACAGACAAAAACAACAGATATCCTCCACAGGCACCTAGAGCTCAGCTCTCAAGACTCCAGAAAGGGGCTGGTGCTCGCTCGCTCACTCCCTCCCTCCCCTCTCTCCCTCTGTCCCAACCTGCTGGCTGTGTGGTCTATTATGTCTGCAATGGTTTCATCTTTCTTTCTCTGCTGACAGACCTCCTGGGCTTACTCATTTATTCCACTATGGCAGACTCAACCTCCAAGTGCTTGCCCCAAATTAACTTAGAATCTCTGAGCCTCAGTTCCAATTTTCCAGGAGAGAGACCCTAGTTGTCCCAGCTCCCCTCATCTAATTAGCTGACAGTTTGTATGGGGAAAAGAATCGTGGGGTACAACAGGAGGTTTACATGATAGATGAGGGTGTTTCTTCCAGAACTCAAGGATAGAAACTGCAGTGTTGCCTCATAGAAACTCAGAACTGAGTGGATGGCCAGATAGATAGATACGTAGGTAGGTAGGTAGATAGATAGATAGATAGATGATTGACAGATTAGATAGATGGATAGATGGATAGATACTGTATATGGATATACTATATCTGGATATAGATAGATTTGTCATTGCGGCTCATCACTTCAGCGTCACATGGCCCATGGGGGCCAACTTTTGGCCCAAGTCTGTCTTATGGCTTTCTAGTTTGATTCCCACAGCCAACTGGGTCAGCCTCTGAATTTTTCAACTCCAAATTCTTAGAGAGGTATCTGTGTTCATCTTATTACGCTACCCATGCAAGTCCCAGCAACTTGGCCGGCCTATGAAGAGGTCCTGCTGTGATCAGTCAGTCCTCAGCGCTGAACCAGTTGACCTGGACAAGCGGGCAAGCGTTTGGCCAGGTCAGTGGGGGGAGGGGCAGCCGATGATGGATGATTGGCATCCCTGGTCCCACACTGCAGGAAACTGGATTCCTCCTGGAGAATAGAGCCCCTTCTTCACGCTGTATTTCCTTCTGTGGGGCAGGTCAAGGCACTTCTGGAAGAAATATTGGAGCGGGTGACAGACGAGTTTAACATCCCAGAACTGATGGCCAAAGTGGAGGAGCGCACCCCGTACATTGTAGTTGCCTTCCAGGAGTGTGGCCGGATGAATATCCTCACCAGAGAGATGCAGCGCTCGCTGAGGGAGCTGGAGCTCGGCTTAAAGGTGAGTGCGGTCTTGTAAGGCATGGAGGGGACATTGCTAGAGGACACAGCTGGAAACCTGTGGGGAAGAAGGAGCACTGGGGGACCTGGAAGCTGGGGAGCAGTTGTCCTGCAGCATCCTAGGTGCCCAAAAGGTATTACTCCCCAGAAACCAAAGTCTGGCCATGAGGTTGTCTGCAAGAACCAAGATGTTATACAATCTTTGACATTTCTCGTCAACAAGGAAAGAGTCTACTATTTCTACTACCAGTTTTACTTTCCTCGCCATGAGATGATGTAAAATGCCCAGCAGAGCCTGTTAATTACTGTTCACCCAGATGACAGGTAGATGGGAGCTCTTTCTGCCTTTGAGGAGCTGAGGAGGGTGACTGCTGTTGGTTTACATTGCCTTGTTTATTAAAAGAATTGTAAATGAACACTCAGACAAGCCCTGGAAGTCCAGGTGTGGAACACGCTGGCGCCTTCATCATGTCTGGCTCTTGGGGTTAAACAGCCAGGGTCACATGTGGATAGGAAAAACATGAATGAGTTTTTTCACACAGAGTCACATAGATGATGAAACAGACTGCAAAATCTAGGTTAGGGTCGGGCGTGGTGGCTCACGCCTGTAATCCCAGCACTTTGGGAGGCTGAAGCGGGCGGATCACAAGGTCAGGAGATCGAGACCATCCTGGCTAATATGGTGAAACCCCCTCTCTACTAAAAATGCAGAAATTAGCCGGGCATGGCGGTGGGCGCCTGTAGTCCCAGCTGCTGGGGAGGCTGAGGCAGGAGAATACCATGAACCTGGAAGATGGATCTTGCAGTGAGCCGAGATCACGCCACTGCACTCCAGCCTGGGCGACAGAGCGAGACTTTGTCTCAAAAAAAAAAAAAAAAAAAAAAAACTAGGCTAGGGTTTTTTGTTTGTTTGTTTGTTTAATCTCTTAATGTTCTTTCTCCTTCCTCCACCCCACCTCGACATGGGTAGAAGGAAATAAGGAAGGAGAGACAGGAAGGGAATGTTGAAGATGGACAATGTTTGGTAACATTTCCAAATTCTGTGCTGGCTTGTAATCAAATGAAGGACAAAATTCCACAGAGTAAATAAGAACTTTGTCTGTCGTGTAACGCAGTTCCATTACTTAGGTACGCAGCTCTGTATCCGTAACTATCTTGAGCAAGTGTGCTGCCATTTTAAAGGCTTATGGAACTTGTGTGATGTGGTGCAGCCTATTTACCCATTCGATTTCCAATTCATTCACTCATTTTTCTTCCGAGAGCCTTTGCTGCATTTGGAGTCATGGATCTCAGAGCTTGCCTGGGCAAAGATGAAGGGTGCGGGAGGCAGCTGTCTTGTCTTTCAGTCTGATTCAAGCAATGTTGATTGATGAGCCTCTTGGGCAAGTCTCAGCACTGCCTGCTGGAGGGTGCAAAGGAGATTGGAAAGGGAGCCTTCCCTTGAAGGACAGTCTTGTGGGGAAACAGACACACACACTGATATAAAGCAGGGTGGAATTAATTAAGAGCCACATAGAGAGACGTGGGAGAAGAAAGAAGAAAGAAGTATTGTATGTGGGGTAAGGAAAGCCCCAGGGAAGAAGTGGCATTCATGGGGTTCCGGAGGAAGGGGAGGATTGTGACAGGTGATCATAAAAGGCAGGGGCTCCTAGAGGCACAGAGCACAGCAGCCCACGGTCTGTTCTCAGAGTTAACATGGTTTGGCTGCAGCTACAGGCCCACTCAGGTGAGCAACAGTGATAGGGTGAACTTCCAAAAGGTGACAAAACCATGACAGCAAAGCAGCCGGGAAGTTTGTCTACTGGTCCCACTGTGAAAGGAAGACAGACAGAGCAATCTCCATTCAAACTTGCTGTCATGAATCCCAGACTCTCCTTAGGACCGTCCCCCAAGCTGGCCTGGTCCTCAGACTCTCCGGAAGTTCTATCACATGTTCCCATCTCCACGCTCCAGTCCTACCAACTTCTGGGGGTGGGGCCTAGAAATCCATAATGTTTCATCACAAGCCAGGAAATTCTTTTGATGACTCAAGTTTGGGAAGCACAGCATGAAGGTAAGAGGCAGAAGAAAAAGTTAGGACAGTGGTATTCATGGCAAAATGAAGGTGCAAAGGGGATGGCAGCAGAGTTCAGAGAAGAGAGTTTTAAGTCTAGGGAAGGGATAAAGCTGGGCTGGCCAGAAAGGAGAACAGCAGGGAAAACAGGCAAAGCAGGTGACTTGGCAGGAGGAGTTCGCAGAATGGTCTGGCCTGTGAGTGAGAGGTGGAGGGCCCGAGTGGGGCAAGTCCCTCAGATGGAGCAGTGAGGAACGTCAGCTCCGAGTTCTTCCCGGAACACTGGTGGAAGGCATGCTTGGCTTTGCTGACCAGCTTACCTGGCAGGGGGGAAAGGGAAGAGGAAATTCTGCTTGAGGTTTTCCTTCTTCACTTTCTTTGTTTAACAATCACTTTATGCTGGGTGCAGTGCCTCACGCCTGTCATCCCAGCACTTTGGGAGGCCGAGGTGGGCGGATCACGAGGTCAGGAGATCAAGACCAGCCTGGCCAACATGGTGAAAATACAAAATCTTCACTAAATTTTCACTCATCTCTACTAAAAAATACAAAAATTAGCCAGGCATGGTGGTGGGCACCTGTAGTTCCAGCTACTTGGGAGGCTGAGGCAGGAGAATAGCTTGAACCCAGGAGGCAGAGGTTGCAGTGAGCCGAGATCACGCCACTGCACTCCAGCCTGGGCGAAAGAGCAACAGTCCATCTCAAAAAAAAAAAAAAAAAAAGAGCCAGATTAGATCCCCCGTCAGCAAGCCAGACTTTAAACTTGAACAACTTCACTACTTTAGAAACAGATTTTGTGGATCAGGAGGAGCAATCAACCACCGCAGCATAGGAAAAAAAGCCTGATGCCATCACACGTTTGAATGATAAAAATCAGTTCCTGGCCAGCTGCGGTGGCTCACACCTGTAATCCCAGCACTTTGGGAGGCCAAGGTGGGTCGATCACAAGGTCAGGAGTTTGAGACCTGGCCAATATGGCGAAACCCCGTCTCTACTAAAAAAAATTCAAGAATTAGCTAGGCATGGTGGCGGGCCTCTGTAGTCCCAGCTACTTGGGAGGCTGAGGCAGGAGAATGGCTTGAACCCAGGAGGCAGAGGTTGCAGTGATCTGAGATCACGCCACTGCACTCCAGCCTGGGCAACAGAGCAAGACTCTGTCTCCAAAAAAAAAAAAAAAAAATTAGTTCCCAGCCCCTCCCAGATTTTGGGCTGGCCATGGCTCCATCTAAGATATGCAGTGCCTAAATGAAATAGAATGCAAACCACATATGACAACCACATAGGTAATTAAAAATTTTCTGGAATTCACATTTTAAAAGTAAAAAACCAAACAGGTGAATTTAACTTTTACTTAACTCAGTATATCTAAAATACCAAATATCATTTCAATATATAATAAATATAAAATTACTAGACTATTTTATAGTTTTTGGTCTTATGGCTTTGAAATGTGGTGCGTAATTTAAGCTTATAGCACATCTCAATTTGGACTATCGCATTTCAAGGCTCAGTAGTCACCTGTCATTAATGGCTACTGTATTGGGCATTAAAAGTCTAAGAATTTGTCTTCTGTAGTTTTCCTACATAGGGAGGTAATTTCTGGGCAGTCTGCCGTCAGTATATGGCCCTTTGAAAATTATGCCTCGTTGTTATTGAAACAGAATAAATTGGCCATTGGGCATTTGGTACATCAGACTTTTATGAGTTTGGTTAGTGGAAGTCAGTACCCCTTCCAGTCAGCTCTGGGATATTCACAGGAGCTGGTTCCTCATCTTGTGAGGCTGAGATACAGATGTCTAACTGTGGTGAATTCCCAAAAGAATTCCTCTCTATGGGAACATATTTGTGGCCAGCTGGCCTTCCCCAGATGATGCCTTCCTTTACCACTTTTGTGTGCTTTGAGCTCCTGTAGTCATCAGGGCTTTCAGTGATAATACTTTTTGGGTAGACATTATGGCCTCCCATCCAGCCAAATATGAAATATGGTGAATAACAATATCTTTATCATGAATGCTAATAGTGTTGACTTAATGACTTCAAAAATTCGACATTTTCTAACTTTGGTGCCCGGTCCGGGCACAACATTTGGGTTTGTCCAATTAGTGTGTTGGATAACATGAGTAGACCTATGTCTCCCTATGCTCAACCTAAAACAGTCCTGGAACTTTTCATTTTATTTTCTGGTTGCAAGCATTTTTTTTTTTCCTTTTTACATTTTAAATTATTGCTATATATTTAGCAGGTACAAGTGCAGATTTTTTTTTTTTTTTTTTTTTTTTTTTTTTTTTTT
>NW_016816716.1:447303-458111 GCF_001698545.2 Rhinopithecus bieti
GTTGGAACTTTTTTTTTTTTTTTTTTTTTTTTTTTGAGATGGAGTTTCGCTCTTGTCCAGGCTGGAGTGCAATGACACGATCTCAGCTCACTGCAACTTCTACCTCCCAGGTTCAAGCAATTCTCCTGCCTCAGACTCCTGAGTAGCTGGGATTACAGGCGCCTCCTACAACACCCAGCTAATTTTTTGTATTTCATAGAAATGGGGTTTCACCATGTTGGCCAGGCTGGTCTTGAACTCCTGACCTCATGATCCACCCGCCTCGGCCTCCCAAAGTGCTGGATTACAGGCCTGAGCCACCGTGCCCAGTCAATGATTTTTTATTTTCTTCTTTTCCTAAATGACTCCTGGTTCTCTTCTCCAGGGCTGTCCCTGCTTCACTGACAAGCTGAGAGACAGAACATTCTTTAGAGTTCCATCACTTGCACATTCAATTAGTATGTGTAAAATTATTGTCAGAATACATTATAATCTTATTATAAGCAGATGTGAGAAATTTTTAAGAAAGCCAAGTTACACATATTATGTCCTCTGCTTTCAAAATGATTTTAGATTTCTGCAGGGTGTTAAAAATTAAGTACTGCATATATTTCTAAATTTATTAGATCTTATTTTCAGAGTAATTTTAAGTTCACAGCAAAATTGCACAGAAGGTGTGGAGATTTCCCATATATCTGCTGTCCTCAAAGACAAATTACCCCCCCTCGACTCTCAAATTCAACACCAGAGTGGTACATTTCTTATAACTGATGAATCTATACTCATACATCATTATCACCCAGAGTTCATAGTTTACATTGGGGTTCATTCTTAGTGTCAGACTTTCTATGGGTTTGGACAAATAAATAATAACTTGTGTCCACCATTAGAGTATCATACAAAGTAGTTCCACTGCCCTAAAACCCCTTTGTGTGGCATATATTTTAAACTGTTTTTTGTTTTTAGAGATGGAGTCTTTCTCCATTGCCCAGATTGGAGTGTGGTGCTGTCCTCATGGTTCAAGAGATCTTCCCACCTCAGCCACATGCGTAGCTAGAACTACGGGTGGACACAACCACACCCGACTAACTTTTGTTTTATTTTGTAGAGATGGGGTCTCACTGTGTTGCCAGGCTGGTCTCCAACTACTGGCCTCAAACAATCCTCTCCCCTCGACCCAAAGTGTTGGAATTACAGGCATGAGCCACTGTGCCTGGCTATTTTAAACTTTTTTCAAGCACATTATCTCTTCCTATAACAAAACTTATAGAAACAGTTTGCATGGCTTCACTGTTTTCAGAAATGGCACATCTCTGTATGAGGGATGGTAACAGAGAGTGCGCTGTTGACTTAGCCCACAGAAATGACCAGAAACAAAGGACTTCTGAGTCCAGAGCTCCATCTGAGTTCATCTGTATCTGCCTCGGTCTGGCCCAGTCCTCAAAGCACATCCCAAACGACCAGGACATTTCCGTCACACTTAGTCCAGTGTACCGCCAGCAGTCCACAACCTGACACCTTAGGAGTTCTGTTGAGTCACATTACGGGGTGACTCCAGAAGGGGGCCTTTATTCCCCTATCAACTCACAGGACAGACAGCATTCATAGTATGTTTCCATAGATGCACCCAAATTTCATACAACCCCAGCCAATTTTGTATAGAAGCAAATTTAGTAGAACTATATTTTGCTGTATTGTTTGTAAAGGCATTTTATAACCATGGAAGTTAATTGGCCATTGAAACTTCTTAAAGTTTTTATTCTAAAGGGAAAAATGAATACAGTATGGCCTGGATTTTTTTTAAAATGTCCGTTGGACTCATTTCACTTAGGTTGGCAAGCAAGTAGTGGATTATGTGCACATAAAAATTTGTATTAAAACTGTCATTTGTAGTTTTTAACGTAGGCCAGGCATGGTGGCTCACACCTGTAATCCTAGCACTTTGGGAAGCCTAGGCGGGTGGATCACTTGAGGCCAGGAGTTTGAGACCAGCCTGGCCAACATGGCAAAATCCCATCTCTACTGGAAATACAAAAATTAGCCAGGTATGGTGGCACATGCCTGTAATCCCAGCTACTTGGATGGCTGAGGCACAAGAATTGCTTGAACCTGGAAAGTAGAGGTTGCAGTGAGCAAAGATCATGCCACTACACTCCAGCCTGGGCAACAGAGCAAGATTCTGTTTAAAACAAAAACAAAAACAAAAAAAAATTGATGTAGCTTTGGCAAAAACATGCATAATAGTTTACATTACCAAACAGAAGACTTAGCCTTTCTGCCTAAAATACCATCATCCCCCAGAGCTTCCCATGATGGTAAAGACATTCTATATCTGTGCTAATAAGATCACATGTGGCTACTGAGCACATGAAATGTAACTAATGTGACAAAGAAACTGAATTTTTAATTTTTTTTTTTTTTTTTGAGATGGAGTTTTGCTCTGTCGACCAGGTTGGAGTGCAGTGGTGGGATCTTGGCTTATGCAACCTCCGCATTCCAGGTTCAAGTGATCCTCCTGCCTCAGCCTCCTGAGTAGCTGGGATTACAGGCACCCGCCACCAAGCCCGGCTAATTTTTGTATTTTTAGTAGAGATGGGGGTTTCTCCATGTTAGTCAGGCTAGTCTCGAACTCCTGACCTCGTCACCCACCCACCTCAGCCTCCCAAAGTGCTGGGTTTACAGACATGAGCCACCGCGCCCAGCCGAATTTTTAATTTTTTTTTTTCTTCAAGATAGGGTCTCACTATGTTACCGAGACTAGTCTACAAACTCCTGGCCTCAAGCAATCCTCCTGTCTCAGTCACCTGAGCAGCTGGGATTATAGGCGTGCACCAATACACCCAGCTAATTCTTTATTTTTTTGTAGATACTAGGCTTCACTCTGTTTCCCAGGCTGGTTTCATACTCCTGGGCTCAAGTGATCCTCCTGACCTGGCTTCCCAAAGGGCCGAGATTATAGGCATGAGCCACTGTGCCCAGCTCTCAATTTTTAATTTTATAATTTTAATTCACTTGCACTTAAATAGCCACATGTGGTTAGTGGCTACTGTATGAGACACCGTAGACCTAAAGTATATGTATTTGAGTCCTGTAATGTAAGGCCAGGGACAATGGGTAAGCACTTGCCTTGTAGCTGTGTTTGCTAAAGAGAGTATCAGGTAGTTTCCCCATAAAGCACAATACTTCATCCTCCCCCTAAAGGTGAATTTCAGCCCCTCTCTCCTAAAATGGCTTGTAGCCCTTAAAGGCCATTTTTTTTTTTTTTTTTTTTTTTCTATTCACAGCAATTACTTTTCCCACTGACCTCTCTCCTGGTTCTGTTCTCCAGGACTGTATTAGTCAGGTATGGCTGCTGTAACAAAATACCACAGGTGGTATGGCTTAAATAACAGACATTTATTTCTCACAGTTCTGGAGACTGAAAGTCTAAGATCAAGCACTGGCAAATTTGGTTTCTGGTGAGGGCTCTCTTCTGGGCTTGTAGAGAGGTGTCTCCTCTCTGTGTCCTCAAATGGCAGGGGGGCAGAGCAAGAAAAGGGGAAAGTAGGAGAGAGACTGAGAGATTTCTTCCTCTTCTTATAAGGCGAAAGTCCTATCAGATTAGCCCTTCATCTGTAGTATGTCACTTAACCTTAAGTACCTCTTTAAAGACTCTATTTCCGGCCGGGCGCGGTGGCTCAAGCCTGTAATCCAGCACTTTGGGAGTGGCCCGAGACGGGCATCGAGACCATCCTCGGCTAACACGGTGGAAACGCCGGTCTCTACTAAAAAATACAAAAAAACTAGCCGGGCGAGGTGCGGGCGCCTGTAGTTCCCAGCCTACTCCGGGAGGCTGAGGCAGGAGATGGCGTGAACCGCGGGAGGCGGAGCTTCAGTGAGCTGAGATCTGCCACAGCACTTCCACGCCCTGGGCGGCAGAGCAAGACTCCCGTCTCAAAAAATAAATAAATAAATAAATAAATAAATAAATAAAGACTCTATTTCCAATACAGTCACATGGAGGGTTGGGGCTTCAACATATGAATTTGCCAGGGACATAGCCCAGCCCATAGCAGGGGGTTTTCTCACCTGTCCATCCTGCAGCTTCTCCCCTAAGAGAAGTTGCTGCATTAGTCTGACTTACCGTCGGAGCCTCCTGTACCCAGACTCAGTGGTTCTACCAGCCACCAACCCACAGCCCTTTTGTATTGCTCAGGCCTCAAGGGGCATCAACCTATGGCATCAGTGGCTTTGTCTTGCTTTTGCCCCTTCTTATCACTCTCACTCACCTGATTCCGATTCTCGTTCATAAATGGGAGAAGTGAAGTGGTATCAGAGCTACTGGACATTGGGATTATGTCCTGTTAGTGGGCATAATCCATCATGTATGTTAGAAAAGAAGTGCCGACAACCATTGATCTGGGATGCCTCCTGCCTCCCTAGAAGGCAACGCGCTTCAGCCACCACCGCCTCTGCCGCAGTGTGGGCTCCAGGCTGTCTTGGCACGTGTCTGCAATAGCCATCCCCTGGCGTCTTTCACTGGCTAAGGCGCTTTCTTAAAAACACACCTGCATTCCCAGTTCCCACTGAATGCAGGTGTGTTCTTAAAAAAGAAAGAGCCTCAGCCAGGAATGTTTTTAGCCGGTGGTAGAAGGCTGCCTACACTGGGCACTGTTTTAGGTTCTCATATAATTTAAATAGCAAGGAGGTTCAGGGAAGAATAACCGTAACCTTGGGTAATCCACTAGGGCTTTTGCGAGTAGGAAAGCTGATACCTCACATTCTTAGCAGGTGAAAACTTGCCATGGTGGAAATAGATAGTAAAGAGTTACTGACATATCCCAGATTGTATGCTGTGATATAAATTCCCATTTAATGCGCAGCCCTGATTTCTGAGTTCATAAGTAATTCTAGTGAACCTTAGTAGGAATTCTGGGTAAGAAAATGAGGTTGCCATTGGTCTTGCTTGCATCACCAAGCCCAGACATCCAGAAGAGCCTCTCACCTTGAAAAGCAGACAAATTTTAAATTAACCCCGCCTTCCCACTCACCTTCATCTCCCTAAGAGTTTTGGCCATTTTGTTCCACATTTTGAAAGGAATACATGGGTGAAATTTGGGAAGAGAATCTGTGCTATGCAATGTTTCATTAAAATCTTCAGTTTTTCAAGTCTCTCTAAAAAAATAAAATAAAATAAAATAAAATAAAAAACACACCTGCAAATGTGTCATATGTAAGCCTTTCCATGACTGATCCAACTTGACTGCGTTTATTTACCTCTTCTATACCTCTGCAGTACATAGATCCAGCATTATTCCTGGGTTAATATGCACTTATGCCTGCATTTCTTTATAATTGCTATTAAGTTATCACCCAGGCCTTTTCCATGAATACAAACCCTGCTTCCCCAGCTAAACTGTAAACTCCTCAAGCAAAGACTCTCTCTTCCAATTGCTGTATATTTCCAGAGGAAAAAAGGCTGGTATAGCTCTCTCTCTGTTTACCATGGCTCTGAGCAAAGGGAGGGAGGTCAGCTACATCTGTTCACTCCTCGGGATGCGTCTTTCTGTTTAAACTAATTTGTTTGCTCACCAATGCAAATACTCTGTAGCCTGAAAAGGATTCAATGGGCTTCCCAAATCAGGGATTTGAAAAGTTACACACATACATTATAATCAGTCCACTAAAAGTTAGTGCAATGGATTCATGGTGAGTTTTAAGTTTTTGAATAATTCCTTTTACATACTTAGATTTATTTTTTGGCCTAAACAGAGAAAGGAACAAACTTTAAAGGAAAATTGATAATTATGGTAGTAACTCTGAAAAGTATTATTGAAGCAGTGCTTAAAAGTAACTCATGTGGCCTTCTGCTTATAACCAATAAGCCAGATTTACCTTTCTACCTTAAACTGCTAGAAAATTAGACAAGCTATAAAAAATACCAGTTTTCAGACATTAAACAACAGGCAGAATAAGACTATGATACTTGAGAGAAAGGAAATAAGAAATGTGAGGCCTTCATTCTACAAGCTACAGGTTATACTTCAGGAACCCAAAAGAGCCCCACAGTCTTGCTGAACTGGGAAGATGTAGAATTTGCAGAGTAAAGTACCTAAGGTGGGGAGCTGCACAGAGAAAGAGCTCAAGAGATACACAGAAGGAATCCCCTTGAGACTGTGGCTCTGCACATGAGTGAGAGGAAACTACCCAAGGCTGAGAAGGAACCACCAGAAAAAAAAAGTATAGAGAGCAATTCTCAGAGTTCACAAAGTGCTGAGAATAGTTTGTGTTCCTACTAGCCAGAGCAGAAATAACTCAAAAAATAGGAGGTGTCAGGGAGAATTCTTAGAAGTGTATCAGCTTAGTAATGGGGCTACATTGAACCTAGACTAAAAACTGGTCTAACAAACTTAAATGCAAGCCACCAACAGATCCATTGATTTCAAGTAAATTAACTGCAGGCCAAAAATAAATTCCACCACTGTTTAAAGGAGTATAACAAAATTCAGCACGCGATAATGTAAAATTCACAGTGCCTGACACAGAGTAAACAAATTATAGCCATGTAAAGAAGTAGGAATACATGACTCACAGCCAGGAGAAAATGCTATCAGTTGAAATGGAGCCAGAAATGACAGAGACAATGGAAGACAAAGATGTTAAAACAACTATTTTAAGTTTGCACCACATATTCAAGAAGCTAGAAGAAAACAAGAGTATGATAATGTAAAACATGTAAGATATTTATTAAAAGACCCAAATGGAATTTGTAGAGATGAAAAATACAATGTTGATATGAAAAATGAACTTCGGAGAATTCACAGCTGAGTAGGCACTGCAGGAGAAAATATCAATAACCGTGAATACACAGCAATAAAAATATCTAAAATGATGAAAAAATTGAAAAAAGTAAACAAATCACTAGGTCCTGTAGGATAATATCAAGTGATCTAACATACAAGTAATTGGTATCCCAAAAGGATGGGCTTGGTGATAGGGAAGGGGGGCCAAAAAAACTATTTGAAGAAATAAGGGCCACAGTTTTGCAAATTCGATGAAAACCACAAAACCTATAGGTACAAGAAGCTCAACAAGCCCCATGCAGAATAAGCCTAATGAAAACATTGTAAATACACCTCATAATAAAACTGCTGAAACCCAGGGATAAAGAAAAGTTTTAAAAGCAGCAAGAGGAGAAAAATAAAAATTATATTTAAAGGATCAAAGGAAAGAATGATGGCAGACGTCTTGTCAGAAGCTGTGCAAGTCAGAAGAAAGTGGAGAACTATCATTAAAGTACTAAAAGAAAAAAAAAAAAAACTGTAAACTTAGAATTCTTTGCCCAGGAAAAAGCAGCTTTCAAAAAAGAAAACTAAGTAAAGATGTTTTCAGACAACTGAGATAATTCATAGCCAACACGCCTGTGGTACAAGAAATGTTAAAGAAATTTCTTAGAACCCAGGAGGCGGAGGTTGTGGTGAGCCAAGATCATGCCAGTGCACTCCAGCCTGGGCAACAGTGCAAGACTCTGCCTCAAAAAAAAAAAAAGAAAAAAGAAAGAAAGAAATTTCTTAGAAAGAAAGAAAATGATATCATATGGAAATTTAGATCTGAACAAAGAAATAATGGTCTCCACAGATGGTAAATATATGAGTAACATGAAAGACATTTTATTCATCCAAAATCTTTTTTTAAAATAATAGACTGTTCAAAACAAAATAATAAAATTTACTGTGGGCTTTAAGCATATGTAAAACCAAAATGTATGCCAACAACAGCATGAAAAATGAGAGGAGAGAAATAGAAGCATATTGTATATGATTCTTACACCATATGTGGAGTGGTATAATTTTGAAGTTAGGGTGTGATGAGTTAGAGATATGTATTGTAAATCCTAGAGTAGCATTCAGCAAACTATTGGCCAACAGGCCAAATCTAGCCCACAACCTGTTTTGGCAAGTAAACACTGGAACACAGCCACAATCATTCATTTATACATTGTCTATGGCTATTTTGTGCTACAATAGCAGCATGAATAGTGTCAGTAGAGACCATGTGGCCCACAAAGCCTGTAATATTTATTTACTATTTGACGCTTTACAGGAAAAAAAAAGTTGTCATAAAAGCAGCCACAAAATAAATAAATTATCTACAATTATTGTAGTTACTGTGTTGGTAACTACATTAAATATAAATGGCTTAAGTGGCCAGGGTACTGATTAGAACTGCCAGATCCAATTTTAAAAAGCAAGACCTAGCTATATGCTGTTATATCAGGAGTCCCATCTCCAGACCACTCCTACATTTGGAGATTTGCTAGAAGGACTCATGAGTTTCGGCATATGATTATATTAATACATATGGCTAAAATTTGTTATGGTGCTTTAGTAAGAATACACACATAGCCAGATCATAAAGGAAAAAGACATAGGTGGAGTCAGGAGAAATCCATCTACAGGTTTCCATATGCTGCCTCCCTCTCATGAAGGATCACATAGAGTGCATCCTCTCTCCAGCACTGGAAATGGAGTAACATTTGTGTAACATTTCTGCCCAGGGAATTCCATTAGAGACCCCAGCACCCAAGGATTTTATAAGGAGCTGGTCACATAGGCACCCTCTGTCTAGCACATTCCAAAATCCCGTGCTTCCAAATAGGAAGTAGATATTCAGTGTAAACCAAATTGTTTGCACAGTCTGGATATAGTCAACCACCCTTTTCTATTAACCACCCTTTTCTATTAACCACCCTTTTCTATTAACCGTTAATGAAGCGCTAAGTTTCTAGATGCCAGCCACAGGCCAACCTTGCTAGCAGGCGTTTCTAAGGATAGCAGTCTCAAGCTTGCCTCTTAACTCTTTCAGCACGGATGACCATCAAAACAAAGAACAAAAAAACTTCACATATCAAGCTAAACACAGGTGAGAAGAAAAAGATGAGAAAAAATGTAATATAAAAACTAATCGAAAGGAAGTTGTAGAGGCTATATAAAAATCAAACTATATTTTAAAATAAGCAATATTACCATGGATGAAGAGGAGTATTATGTAATAAGTTAATTTGTGAAGAGCATATAACAATCCTAAGTGTATAGGCACCTCATAACAAAGCATCAAAATACATAAAGCAAAAAAAAAGATGATAGAATCAAAAGGAGAAATAAATCCACAATTATAGTTGGTTTCAAAACTCCTCTCTCAATAATTAGTAAAACAAGTAGACAGAAAACCAGTTAGGACAAAAAATAATCAACCAACTTCCCAATTTTACAGACACTCCAACAATGGCAGAATACACATACTTTTCAAGAGCACACGGAACATTCACCAATATCAACTATATTTTATGTCATAAAACAATATGAGAGGATTAAATTCATACACAGTATATGAACTGACCATAGCATAATTGAACTAAAAATAAATAACAGAAAGATAATCAGAACATCTACAAGTATTTGGAAATTAAATAGCATATTTCTAAATAATTCTAACTATATCGAATAAAATAAAAATAGAAATATATAAAATTGGTAACATGTAGCTAAAGCAGAACTTAGAGGGAAATGTATAGCATGAGATGCAAATATCAGCAATGAAAAAAGTTCCCAGATCAATTATCTAAGCTGCACCTTAAGAAACTAGGAAAAAAACAGCAAAACGAATCCAAAGTAAACAAAAGGAAGGCAACGATCAAGAGCAGAATCAATGAAAGTGAAAACAAAAGATTATAAAACTTTATGAAACCAAAAGCTAGTTCTTTTTAAAAATGAATACAATTAATAAACATTTACCTGAATTTATAAGAAAAAAGAGAAAAAACAAAAACTTGAAAAAATCAGGATGGAAGGGGAGATATCATCATAAATCCTATAGACATTAAAAGCATTATAAGAGTATATGAATAATTTTCTGCGATTAAATTCAACCACTTAAATGAAGTGAACCAATTCCCTATGAGACTCCATCAAAGCTCACCCCAGTAAAATGTATAACCTAAATAGCCCATATCTATTTTAAAAATTGAATTCATAATTTAAAATTTCCCACAAAGAAAACCCCTGATCCGCAAAGTATCGTTGGTAAATTTTACAAACATTTAAGGATGAAATAATACCAATTTTACATAAACTCTTCTACTTCCAGGAAGATGGAGTAGACATATGTTTCCCTATTCCTCCTGCTAAGTATAAATAAAAACCATGGCCAATTTATATAGAAGAAACATAAGACTCTGAAACATGTAGAGAGGAATGAAGACTATCTAGGAACCTCAGGACCCAAGAAAGGACATGATAGTGAGTTTCTTGGATTTTCTTTATGCCTCATAGACCTCAGAATGGGAGAAAGAAAAAAAAAAAGCCAGCAAACCAGAAATGCTAGTGGATGCTGACAAAACAGCAACAACAACAAAACTGTTCTCTTCATCAGAGAGAGAGATGAACCAGCGAAGAGACAGCCCAGCAAGACAGAAAACTTTTAGACAATAAGCATGCTACCACAGAAAAAACAGGAATCCTTATCGTGATTGAAATGTTTTGTGTCTTGACTGTATCAGTGTCAATATCTTGCTTGTGATACTGGACTATAGTTTTGCAAGCTGTTACCATTAGGGGAAACCAGGTAAAGCGTACACAAGATCTGTCTGTATTATTTCTTACAACTATAAATGTACCTATAATCATCTCAAAATTGTAAGTTTAATTTAATGTTTTAAATCATGCAAAACCTGCAGATGTTTATAACAGCATTATTCATAACTGCCAAAACTTGGAAGCAACCAAGATGTACCTCAGTAGGTAAACGGAAAACTGCAGTACATCCAGACAGTGGATTGTTATTCAATGCTT
>NW_016816716.1:458455-476202 GCF_001698545.2 Rhinopithecus bieti
AAAAAAAAAAAAAAAAAAAAAAATCAGCTTTCAACCCGTGAAAAGAAACAGAGGGAACTTAAACGCATATTACTCAGTGAAAGATGCCGATATGGAAAGGCTACATACTTTATTATCCTAACTATGTGACATCTGAAAAAGGTAAAACAATGGAGGCAGTAAAAACTCTGATTGCCCAGAGTTAAGAGTGACGATAGCATGAGTAGGTCAAGCACAGAAAAATTTTAGGACACTGAAACAATAATGATGAATATGATACTATAATGTTGGATATTTGTCATATACTATAATGACATAACATGATACTATATTTGTACGATACTGTAACGGTGGATACATACAATTATACTGCAATAATATATAATACTATAATGGTGGATACTTGTTATTACACTATAATGATATAATATGATACTATAATGGTAGATACATGTCATTATAAATTTGTCCAAACACATAGAATGTACAACACAAAGGGCACACTGGGGTAAACTGTGGACTCTGAGTGATAATGAGGTGAATGCAGGTTCATTACATGTAACAAATGTACCACTCTGGTGGGGAATGCCGATCGTGGCGGAGGCTGTGCATGTGTCCAGGGAAATCGCTGTACTTTCTGCTCAATTTGTTGTGAAACTAAAACTGCCCTAAAAAAAAAAAGTATATATATTTTTTTAAAAAAAGCATAGAGAAAACTTCTCAACAAATTTTTTGAAAACAGAATTAATGTGACACCAAATACCTTATGAGCAAATGACAGATGAGCTTTCCTCATAAACACAAACGCAAAACTCCTTAGCAAAATGTTAACAAATCAAATCACACAATAAAAGAAAAAGATGATATATCATGGCTAAATGCGGTAATCCTAGGAATACAAGATTACTTTTAAGATTCAAAAATCAGTCAGTGAAGTTTACCATATTAATGTGCTAAATTTAAACATCATGTGATCATCTTCATAAATGCAGAAAAGGCGTTTCATGAAATTGAACATCAAATCTTCATTTTAAAGTATCAAAAAAAAAAAAAAAAAAAAAAAAAAAAAAAAGAAATTGCAACTTAAAGGATATCCAAAGAAAACATATTTAATGGTGAGGGACAGCCTGCTTTCTCTCTAAGTTTGGGAACAAGGCAAGGTTTTCCACCCTCATCACTTTTGTTCACCATGACTGTGAACGTCCTTGATAATGCAGTAAGGGAAGACATGGCTACACAGAGGGTCTCATAAGACAAGGGAATGATCTTTTTTGACCATTGATTTTGTCCTTTGCACTAAATTTAATCTTTACACTTAATGTTATTTTATTAAATAACCAGTTAAAGGGAAACAATTATTACATAAGCTATACAATGCATGTAGCAATGAATTATCACATAACTACAGATATGAGGAAGACCGTATTGTCTGAGAAGCTTGATTTGGGCTCAGAGATATAAGCAGCATTTGAAACCCTTTTCTCAGAAGCCTGTGTACACTAAAGCAGAGATTCCAAAGAAAGGAAACAGTTTTTTTTCTATTTTAACCTAATAAGGATATTCATTTCAGCAGATCCTCAAGGAAATCTACCAGAAGAAACTTGCTCATCAAATTCGGGTTTGTTTGAAAGTGGTAAACTTTGGTGGCACATACAGGGCTCTTTTACATCCCATTGAGCCTTGATGTGGCCTCAGATTCATCACAATGCCCTGCTCTGGTCATCCACCTCAAAACATCTGGATAGATACATGGAATGAAATCTATTTTCTATCCCTGTAATAAAGTCCTGTTACTTGGGGGGAAACATTTGTAATTCACACTGTACTCATTCAGGCTGGTCCATCTGTCGCCAGTCTGATTAGGGATATTTGTCTTTTCTTTAAAATATTACGGTTTTTATGTCTTAAAATAGTACGGCCACGAGATACTACAGTCTAGAAAGTGAATTCGTAATAATTACACTCCATGTGGGAAGTTCATAAAAAAGTTACCAGTGTAGTTTATTTCTTATAAATCAGGAGCCTCTGGCTGTCGCTCAGGAGACTGAAATATGTTCATCTTAAGGTAGGTATGCTTAACTGTTAAGCATTCCAAAAGTGGGCCAGGCACGGTGGTTCACGCCTGTAATCCCAGTACTTTGGGAGGCCAAAGCGGGCAGATCACAAGGTCAGAAGTTCGAGACCAGCCTGGCCAACATGGTAAAACCCCGTCTCTACTAAAAATACAAAAAAAATCAGCTGGGCATGGTGGCACACGCCTGTAATCCCAGCTACTTGGGAGGCTGAGGCAGGAGAATTGCTTGAGCTCAGGAGGTGGAGGTTGCAGTGAGCAGAGATTATGTCCCTGCACTCCAGCCTGGGTGACAGAGCAAGACGCCATCTCGAGAAAAAAAAAAAAAAAAAAAAAAAAGCATTCCAAAAGTTAAGAAGAAGAGTTAAACCTAGAATTCCATGTGCCAGTCTCCTGTCCCACAGGCCAGGAGACTCCAGGCCCTATGGAGTCTAGAACATCTTACATTTTAGCAGTCTGCCCTTGATGAAACAGTCAAACGCTGTCAGGTGCCGTAACACCTGTTACAGGAACCACAACCATAGAAATGGGGTCTTCAAGAAATTGCCACAGATCACTGGCAGAGCCAAAGTTACAAAGTTTGCTTTTAAAGATGGTGCTCAGGCCAGGCATGGTGGCTCACGTCTGTAATCCCAGCACTTTCGGAGGGTGAGGCAGGTTGATCACTTGAGGTCAGGAGTTCAAGACCAGCCTGGCCAACATGGTGAAACCCTGTTTCTACTAAAAATACAAAAATTAGCCGGGCGTGGTGGCAGGTGCCTGTAATCCCAGCTACTCAAGAGGCTGAGGCAGGAGAACCACATGAACCCGGGAGGCGGAAGTTGCAGTGAGCAGAGATTGCACCACTACACTCCAGCCTGGGCAACAGAGTGAGACTCTGTCTCTGAAAATTAAAATAAAAAAAGATGGTGTTCAGTGTAAACCTTTCTTTACAAATCCTATCTAGCTGTTGAAAGAGTGTCCCTTAAAGTTGATTACGTATCCAGTAGTTCGATTTCTGAAGGAAATCCCTGATTTGGGGTAATACAGATCTTTGCAGGCGTTGGCTTCTTGGATTTCTAAGCTGCATTCAGGAGAGTCATGGAATTTGAGCTTTAGGGTAGGGTCATGTGGCACTGAACCCACAAATGGTTTAAAGCCTGCAATGGGAAGCAATTGTGTTTTTTGAAACACTGTCAGTAGACAGTTGAGACTCCGACATCAGAGCAGGGAGCGTTTTCAAGGACCAGCTTCTGTGAGACAAACTTTCCAAAGCAAGTGCTAGATAGGACAGTCATTATGTCACCCAACCCGGAGTCACATTCAAATGACATGGACAAGGATGGATAACTCTTGTCTGCCTGGGTGCCATGAGCCAAGGCTCTCTGGGGCCAGTTGTTTGGAGGGACTTCCCACCTTCTCACTCTTTCCCCCTCCCATTCTTTATCTTCAGGGGGAGCTGACTATGACCAGCCACATGGAGAACTTACAGAATGCCCTGTACTGCGACACGGTGCCAGAGTCCTGGGCTAGACGAGCCTACCCTTCCACAGCAGGCCTGGCAGCCTGGTTTCTAGACCTCCTCAACAGAATCAAGGAGCTAGAGGCTTGGACGGGCGACTTTGCAATGCCCTCCACTGTGTGGCTGACAGGCTTCTTCAACCCCCAGTCGTTCCTGACAGCCATCATGCAGTCCACGGCTCGCAAGAATGAGTGGCCACTGGACCAGATGGCCCTGCAATGTGACGTGACGAAGAAGAACAGAGAAGAGTTTAGGAGTCCTCCTCGGGAAGGGGCCTACATCCATGGCCTCTTCATGGAAGGTGCCTGCTGGGACACACAGGTAAAGCTTGGGATGAACCAAAGGGCATCTTTCTGGGGGCTGATTAAATACACATTGCTTCCTATGAAGTGTGACTACTAAAAGAGATGTTCCTGAATCTTTTTCTCTAGATAACCTTTCTTTCCTTGAGGCCATCAAGCCATTTTTATTTGGCCAGGGGTGGTGCAAAGAGCATAGCCTTTGTAGAGGCAGTAGCATGGAGAGGTTAATAGCAAGGGCTTTGGAACCAGACTGGCTGGATCTGAATCCCAGCACCACCATTTATTAACTCTGTAACCTTAGATATAGTTTCACCTTTTCAGACCTCACCTGTTAGATGGGAGAATAGCGTCATTGTAAAAATTAAATGAGCTAATATGTAAGACAGTTAAACAGGGCCTGGCACATAGGCAGTGCTCAAAAAGTGTTGGAGTCAGCTATCTCTGCTGCTGCTGCTGCTGCTGCTGCTGCTGCTGCTGCTGCTGCTGCTGTGTGTCTGTCATCCAGGCTGGAGTGCAGTGGCACGATCTCAGCTCACTGCAACCTCCGCCTCCCGAGTTCAAGCAATTCTCCTGCCTCACTTCCTTGGTCCACTTTCCTCATTCATGAGCTCTCAAAGGGCAGGAATCTTCTGCCTTTTATGTTGTCTTATGTAGGCAAAGAGGAGCTAGTAGGTATCACTTAAAGTGGCATTTTGAAAGGATTCCTCATCAAAGGCTAATAAAAATGTGAGTCACATGAGATTGGAGAAGATGTTTTGTCACCGGTAAGAAACTGGCAAACAAGCACAGATGGCTGGGATAAATGTAATGAACAAGAATGGGTAATTCTAGAAGTGTACACTTGTTGTACACATAATCTGGAAAGAGTCCCTAGTCAAATATCTCACTTGACAGGTGACACTAAACTATTCTTAGCAGTCAATATAAAGCTAATGGGGCAAAACTGTTAGAAGATCCAGAAGATCCCAGGAGGCCATGTGAATATGCAAATAGAAATTTACTTGGTTAAGTAGTACCCCAAAAATTCATGTCCAGGCATAACCCCAGAATGAGTATTTAGAAATAAGGTCTTTGCAGATGTCATTAATTAAGATGAGGTCATACTGGATTATCATGAACCCTAAATCCAATGACCAGTACCCTTACAAGAAGACCACACAGGTTGGGCACAGTGGCTCACACCTGTAATCCCAGCACTTTGGGGAGCCGAGGCAGGCGGATCACCTGAGTTCAGGAGTTTGAGACCAGCCTGACCAACAGGGCGAAACCCTGTCTCTACTAAAAGTACAAAATTAGCCAGGCGTGGTGGTGCATGCCTGTTATCCCAGCTGCTTGGGAGGCTGAAGCAGGAGAATCGCTTGAACCCGGGAGGCGGAGGTTGCAGTGAGCCGAGATCGCACCATTGCATTCCAGCCTGAGCAACAAGAGCAAAACTCCATCTCAAAAAAAAAAAAGAGGAAGAAGACCACCTAGATGGGCACAGATATGGGAACAAAAGACACTGTGGATTATTAGAGGGTGGAGGGAAGGGTGGGGGTTAATAAAAACTACCCATCTGGTACCATGCTCACTAACTGGATGAGGGGATCCATACTCCAAACCTCAGCATCATACAATATTCCCATGTAACAAATCCACACATGTACCCCTGTATCTAAGAGTTGAAATTTTTTAAAATAGAAACTAAAAAGAAAAGGAGATGGAAAATTTTGTTGGGACATGTTTTATAATGCTTACGGTTTTGTTGGATATAGCAAGTAACAGTCTCCTGGAGTACTATTAGCAGTAGGAAATGTATTCATTCATTCCATATAGGCTTTCAGTTAAACAAATTACCTCAAAAAAACAAAACAAAGAAGACCATGTAGAGACACAGAAGAGAATTCCCCATGAAGAGAGAGGCAGAGACTGGAGTGATGCAACTACAAGCCGAGGAATTCCAGGGATTGCCAGTAACCATCAGAAGCTAGGAAAGGTGTGGGATGGTTTCTGCTTCAGAACCTCCAGGAGGACCAACTCTGCCCACACTTTGACTTAGGACTTCTGGCCTCCAGAACTATGAGATAATATGTTGTTTCAAGCCATCAAGTTTGTGGCATTTTATTATGCCAGAACTAGGAAAGCAATTCAAGAGCCAACAGAAAGGACAGTAAAGTAGGATAGTGTTTAGACATCCTGAATCTTGAGAAGGAAGTTGACTTCCTTCTCTCCACCTGAACATTTGCACAAGATTCTGTCAGTGGAGATCATATATGGATTGCATTAGGTATAAGGTGGCCTAGAGCAAGCCACAGCTATTAATAGAATCCTCCAAACCACCAAAATGAGAGAAGTACCAAAAGGAAAGTAGGCAAGAAGCTCAGAAGGAAAGTCAGTGACACTGGAGGTGGGGGAAAGATATCAGTTTTAATTGTCAACCTCCCATTTTTCATACCTCATTGTAAATAATAATACAAACTTCCCCAAAATCAATACTTGTTCACCATAAGCTGTTGTTCTCAAAGGTTTTATCCCAGAAAGATGTCAGCAAAAATGGAAGAGCCAGGACCTCCTAAAATCCTCTCCTCCATAAAACAATGAGAACATTCACAAAAACTGAGTCAGAATCAACTTTCTTAGAATTCTGGAAATTAACCAAAGGCTTTCAGCAATCCAAGAAGTGTTTATTCAAGCAAAACAGCTGAATCTCAGTAGGAAGAACAGTCTATGGCCTTTTAACTTGTCTATTCCCATCTCTACCCAACCCCTAGCTTGGAGGTTGCCTATAAAACCAACAGACCGCAATCACAGTGAAAACCAGTAACCTAGAAACCACCAGAAGGAGCAAAATGGGGTTGGAGCACTTTCAAAGCCCTGTTAACCCCACAAAAAACTGTCATTATTTTGCCTGTCCATGGATTCCCTGGACTCACAAGTCTTTCTTATTTCACCTGAGTTGGAACTCACCCAGAGCAACAGCCTTTCTCCCCAGGGCATTTGTTGAAGACAATCAAAGACAACTGCTTAACACTGCAGTTTGTCTGAAGCAGTAGATAATAGCAGAGCAAACAATAGGCTAACCAAAAGCTTAAAAGGGCAAGCTGGAGAATGAGATGGCCACAGGGGGCTTTGAAAACCACTGACATGTTCCTGGAAATCTAGGTCATGCCTATGTGCAGATCTGTGCACACACCCACAGCTGTGGACATGCTCAAGAGAGTTGAGAAGGCTGTATACTGTAGCTAACCTTGAGGTTCTAGGAAAACAGGGGAGTTAAATCTAAGTTAAATTGCCCGGCTAAGCACTGAAGTTGTGCTCCAACACTTGCACACAGCCACTCAGCCAAGACTTTGTAACTTACTGGTTCCAGGCATTTAAGAAAATCTGTCCAATTATTTGGTGACCTCTAAGCTAACAGGGCAGGCCACTTCAGTTGCCATACTTGACAAAGAATATAGACTTTACAGAATCAGTTCAGAAAAGTCACTAAACAAACCCTGAAGAGAGAGAGAATATGATTTGCAGAGTGGCCACATTATTTAAAATGTCCAAGTTTTCAACAAAAAAAATTATGACATACAAAGAAACAAAAATGCAAAAATGAACGGGCCATACACAAGGAAGAAAGCAATCAACACAAAGTATTCTGAGGGGGATCAAATACTGGACTTGCTAGACAAAGACTTTAAATCGGCTATTTTAAATATGTTCCAATAACCAAAAGAAACCATGTCTAAATAACTGAAGAAAATTGTGTCAACAATGTATTACTGAATAGAGAATACAGAGAGGAAAATTATATGTTTTAAAAGAATAAAGTAGAAACTCTGGAGTTGAAAATATAATACCCAAAATGAAAACTCAATAGAGGAATTCAATAGCAGAATTGAATAGGCAGAAAAATCAGCAAATTTAAAATCAGGTGAATTGAAATATCCAATTAGAAAAAAAAAAAGAGAAAATGAAGTGTCTCAGAGACGTATGGGACACCATCAAGCATACTAACATATGCACAATGACAGTTTAGAAAGGAAAGGAGAGATAAAGGGCCAGAAAGACTATTTGAAGAGATAATGACCCAAAACTGTCCAAACTGGAAGAAAAACATTAATTTACATGTCCAAGAAGCTCAATGAAATTCAAGCAGAACAAACTCTGAGATCCATACCGAGACATATTATAGTTAAATTGGTGAAAGATAAAGACAAGAAGAAAATCTTAAAAGCAACAAAAGTGGCTCATCACTTACAAGGGGTTCTCAATGAGAGTAATAGCTGATTGCTCATCAGAAACTATGAAAGAGAAGGCAGTAGGATGGCATAGTCAAAATGCTGAAAGAAAAAGACTATCTGCCAAGAATCCTACCTGCAGCAAAACTCTCTTTCAAAAGTGAAGAAAGTTAGATATTCTCAGATTTTTTGAGAGAGAGAGAGAGAATTCATCACTAGTAAACCAGCCTTACAGGAGATACTAAAGGGAGTCCTTCAGGCAGAAAGGAGAGGACACTAGACAGAAAGTCAAGTCCACACAAAGATATAGAATACGGATAAAGGCAATTACATATGTAAGTATAAAAGATAGTACAAATGCATAATTTGTAATTTTTATTTCTCTTCTATCTAATTTAAAGGACAACTGCATAAGGAAATAATTATAAATCTGTGTTGATGGATAGAAATGTATAAAGATGTAATGTAAATGACGAAAACAGCCCAAAGGAGGGAGAGGAGATGGAGCTATACAAGATTAGTTTTTGTATACCATTGAAAGTAAGCTGGAATTAGGCCAGGCACAGTGGCTCAGGCCGGTAGTCCAAACACTTTGGGAGGATGAGGTGGTTGGATCACTTGAGGTCAGGAGTTCAAGACCAGCCTGGCCAACATGGCAAAGTTAGCCAAGCATAGTGGCACCCACCTGTAGTCTCAGCTACTGGGGAGGCTGAGGTAGAATTGCTTGAACTCAGGAGGCAGAGGTTGCAGTGAGCCGAGATCATGCCATTGCACTCCAGCCTGAGCAAGAGTGAAACTCCATCTCAAAAAAAAAAAAAAAGTAAGCTGGAATTAATCTGAAATAGATAGTTATGTACATTAGAATTTTTTTTCTTTTAATACTCGGTGATTTCCTTTGCCACCCAGGCTGGAGTGCAGTGGCATGAACAGGGCTCACTGTACCTCAACTTCCTGGGCTCAAGCAATCCTCTTGCTTCAGCTCCCAAGTAGCTGGGACTACAGGCATGTGCCACCATGCCCGGCCAACTTTTTTGAATTTTAGTAGAGATGAGTTTTCCCTATGTTGCCCAGGCTGGTCTCCAACTCTTGAGCTCAAGAGATCTTCCTGCCTTGGCCTCCCAGGGTGCTGAGATTACAGGTGTAAGTCACCATGCCCAGCCTTGGAATGGTAACTGTAATCCCCAAGGCAATTACTAATAATTTAAAATATAGTAAACAAGGGAAATTAAAATGATACACTAGCATATGCCTATTAATACAAGAGAAGACAATAATGGAGGACTAGAGAAATAAAAAAGACATAGACATATGGAAAACAAATAGCAGATTCTACTTAATCAGTGATTACATTAAATGTGAATGGATTAAGCACTACCATTTTAAAAAGGCAGAGATTAGCTACATGAATTTTAAAAAATAAACCATGAAACCCATCATGATCCAATTATATCATTTCCACAAAAGACACGTTTTAGATTGGAAGATAGCAATAGGTTAAAAGTAAACAGATGGAAACAGATATGCCATGAAAACAGTAACCAAAAGGCAGCTGAGAGGCTATACTATATCAGACAAAATGGACTTTATAAGATACAAATTGTTACTGAAAAATAAATAGGATAGAAATTATAGAGACAAAAAAGGACATTTTATGAGAATAAAAAGATCAACCCATCAAGAAGATAGAATTGTAAATATGGAGGCACCTAACAAAAGAGCCCCCCAAAAATACAAAACAGAAACTGACAGAATTAAAGGAAGAAATAAACAATTCAACCATAATAATTGGAGCTGTCAATACCTCCTGCTAATGTGACTGCTAATGATTATAGAGTTTCTTTTTGGGGAGATGAAAATGTTTTAGAATTAGACAGTGACCATGATTGTACAACTTTGTCAACATACCAAAAACCACTAAATTATACACTTTAAAAGGATTGGTTTTACAGTATGTGGGGAAAAAAAAGAGGTTCTACCTCTGTTCCTTATCCTTGCCATAAACATTCATCTCTGTGGGGCAAGGAGGTCCCCATTGTTTACCTTAATTCTGTTACTCACCATCCCTTACCTCATCAGCCTCTAAAAGAAGTGAAGAGGTACATCCTTCCCTTTAAATAAATGTAACACAAATAAACCAAATTTTGTCCATGGCATAAAGGCCTCAGAGTCCCATGGACACAAAGAATCTGTGAAACACTCTGAATCAGCATTTCCCAGCATATGTTCCATAAAGCACTAGTGCCATGGGAAATGAATAGGTTACAAAGAGAAAGGTCCTGTGGTCAAATAAGTTTGGGAAACATCAGGTTAAATAAACTGTTTTCTTTATTCCTAGGACTTCTTGTCTTCAGTGTGGTAGTGTATGTTGTAAAATGTCAAGTCCAGAATATGGTAAGCACCACTTCCCAAATTTATTTGACCAAGGGAGACTATGGCTCCGTAGAACATTTCTCGGGACTAGGAGGAAAAATTGCTCTGTACAGCCGTATTGAAATAGCTCCGAAAATCATATGGAGGCCTCAACTGGAAAGCTACAGAAGAGTCAGGTCCACATTACATGAGTAAAGATAGAATGTAGCTCTCTCTACTCTAGAGGATGGAGGAGGTTGCATATGAAACAGAAAAGAAACAGGAACAGGACATAACAAAAGCCTTAAAAGCTAAAGCATTTGCTGGCAGAAACTGTGTCTTAGTCATCTTTAAATCCCCAGCACCTAGCCTGACATCTGGCAAATATACACATTCGATATGCTTGTGAAATGAATTAATGGAAAAACAAACTAGGGGAGAATCAAGCTCCAAAGAGATTCATTTGTATATGATAAATAATAGCTTTTGGAACTCTGCTTCACCTGATTTAGGCTGAGAAAAATAGAAACGTGTTTCTACATGTCAGATGCATTCCATCACAGGCTGCTGAGAAAACCTGGAAGGGGGGCAGGCATAAAGGCAGCCATGCATGCCCAGTCTTTCCTCCCTTGGATCTGCTGACAAGAGCAAGGCTGGTTGGCTGGGCTCTGGGTCTGATCTCAGGTGTCTCTTCTCATGTTTTATCCTCAGGCTGGGATCATTACAGAGGCAAAGCTGAAGGATCTAACACCCCCTATGCCTGTGATGTTCATCAAGGCCATTCCTGCAGATAAGCAGGACTGCCGCAGTGTCTATTCCTGTCCTGTGTACAAGACTAGTCAGCGGGGACCCACCTACGTGTGGACTTTCAACCTGAAGACTAAGGAAAACCCATCCAAGTGGGTTCTGGCTGGAGTAGCCTTGCTTCTCCAGATTTAGCTTCCTGCAGAGCCACCGAGAAAATAAAAAGGCTGGGCTTGGAGGCTGCCCAGAGGGACAGGTGGGTGAAGAGTGACCACAGACACTTAGAAAGATAAGAAACCATGAGCACTCACAATTCTGTAGAATTCCTCTAGGGGAACTTGGAGAGATGTGCCTAAAGTGAGGTTGAGCTGGAGGAATATGGGCCCAGGAACCAAGGGAGGATAATTTCATGATGCTAAACCTTTCTTAATAAAATGATTTACTCTTCAACTGTGTCTGGCCCAGGATTTGAGAGCTGCTGAGTCATAAATGGTCATGTAGCAACCAAGAGAAATAAGCCACAAACACCTGGGCCCTGACCTTATTGCACAACAGTCTCTCAGGCGCTCTTTTTCCAGGCCACCCCACGCGGTCCTTGGACCAGTGGTACTGGCATCACCTATGAACCAGAATCTCCATTTTAACAATCTCTCTGGAAAATCTGTACGCACACTATAGTTTGAGAATCACTAGCCTGGAGCAAGGGTCACCAAAATTTTTCCATAAAGAGCCAGTTAGTGAATACTTTACGATTTACCATGCCTCTGTTTGAACTTTGCAACTTTGTCATGGTCGCCCAACAGCAACCATAAATGATGAGTAAATGACGGGGTGTGATTGCATTCTAACAAACTTTATTTACAAAAACAAGCAATGGGCCATATTTTGCTGATCCCTGCTGTAGAGGATAAGGGATGTGTATACTGATATTTATCCTTCATTAATTCATGCATCCACTCAATACATTTTAATCTAACACCTACTATTTGTTGTGGATACAATGTGAACAAGCAAACAGGAAGTATCTCCATCACCCTTTAGGTCATTTAAGAGGAAGCCAAGAAGAAACATTTACTCTAAAGCTTTTTTTTTTTTTTTCCAGATGGAGTCTCGCTCCGTCACCCAGGCTGGAGTGGCACTGGCACGATCTCAGCTCACTGCAACTTCTGCCTCCCGGGTTCAAGCAGTTCTCCTGCCTCAGCCTCCTGACTAGCTGGGATTACAGGCGCCTGCCACCACGCCTGGCTAATTTTTATATTTTTAGTAGACACGGGGTTCCACCATGTTAGTCAGGCTGATCTCGAACTCCTGACCTCAGGTGATCTGCCCACCTCAGCCTCCCAAAGTGCTGGGATTACAGGCGTGAGCCACCACGCCTGGCCATTCTAAAGCTTTTTAATCTAAAAGTTTTCTAGATTTAGCTCTGTGGAACAAATCTTCACTGGAAGTCCAATGGGTTCCACAGTTTTGATGAGTTTGAAAAAGCTCTATGAGGCAGCTTGTTTGGTAAGAAAAGTATGGGAGGACCCAGTACTCCTTCTGTGATTATTCCCTCCTAACCTTGCAGTAACTTAATGTTTTGATTACTGTTTTGAACCGTGGTTCTTAAACTTCAACAGGCGTCAGAATCCCCTGGAGGGCTTGTTAAAACAGAGATTGCTGGAACCCACCCTTCGGTATTTCTGATTCAGTTAAGTTTAAACAAATTGCCAGTGCTGCGGGTCTGGAGGCCACAGTTTGAGAACTCGGGATTTAAAACCTCAAATCCCATCATGCTATAAATCTCTGCTATACAGAATATGGACTCTAATGCTAATTCCTCTATGATTTTCCTGCTTGCTTCCTTGCGGTTCCTGCACCCCCTAAGTCGGGCCTTCTCATCTTCACGATACAAGGGAGTTAAATTTTACTCCTGGAAGCTAGGAACTCCAGCTTGGGTGTTGTCCCTCCTCTCCCATCAACTAGTAATGCACTTGCAGTTTCCTGACTATAGGTGAATCTGTTTTCAGGGAGATAACTCTGTCCACATTAGCATCATCCTTCCTGAGCCTCACTCATAGTAGTACAGTAAGATCAAGCAGGCCGGGCATGGTGGCTCACACCTGTAATCCCAGCACTTTGGGAGGCTGAGGTGAGCAGATCACGAAGTCAGGAGATCGAGACCATCCTGGCCAACACGGTGAAACCCCATCTCTACTAATACAAAAATTAGCTGGGTTTGGTGGTGCGTGCCTGTAATCCCAGCTACTCGGGAGGTTGAAGCAGGAGAATTGCTTGAACCAGGGAGTCGGAGGTTGCAGTAAGCCGAGATTGCACCACTGTACCACTGCCCTCCAGCCTGGCGACAGAGCAAGACTCTGTCTTCAAAAAAAAAAAAAAAAAAAAAAAAAAAAATCAGGCAAAAAGAAGGAAGTGGAAGACGGTGGGAGGGGGAAATCTCACTATACAGGCAGGACAGTTTGAGGCATGTGACTTGTGGTGATAAGGACAACTGAACAGTTTAGATACATGTGTTAATAAACCGCTAGACAGTATTATAAACTAGATCAATACTATTGATTTCTTCCTAACACTCACAGACAAAATGAGATTAAAACAAAGGTAATTTTAAAGCATAGAACACACTTTGGCAAAAATGATAGCCCATGTGGGATGCCAGGAGGAAGAGGGGCGGCTTGAGGCAAGAGATCCAGTGGAAGGTTGGCTCAGAAAGAGGACACCAGAAACAAACTTAGCTGAGACAAAGGTGTTGCCCGCCCTGGCCAAGCTCTCGTCATCTGAACGTTAGCGTAGGACTTTCCTATTACTGTTCCACTACATCATGAACTGGATAGGTTTACAGGGGCTGACTTTGGAGCTCAATTGCCTAGGGTCTTCTATGAAATCATGTGCTTTGAAATACAGTCAAACACACAGTGAACACTTCAAACAAGTAAGATAGAAAGTGACTCTAAGTTTATTTCAAACAAGGGACACTTGAAGTGAGTTTTCCGCCCCTATGACAAAGAACACACATGAGCTCACTGGCCCTCTATGCTTCTCTTCTCCGCTTCTGAACAGAAGACCTGCTCTAGAACCCATTGTAAGGGGCTCAATCTGAGGTTCTTCCCATAAGCAGTGACTACAGCTAATCCCATTAAATGCTTCCCAGAAAGCACTTCTAAAACTGGATCTCCAGTTTAGACTTTTTCCCCAGTGGGTCCAAAGGAAGGATGAGTGGAAACATGAAGACTATTCTTTCTCCTGAGGCAGAATCAAGAATTTAAGCCATTGTGAAATCCAATCCAAGACATCCTCCAAGTCCAAAGCCATGTCCAGATTCTCTCCTCTCCGATCCATGAAAAGAGGAGATGAACAGGTATCCTCTCAGAGACACAATTCCTCTTGATGGAGCTGAGTATATTTTTAATGGGCTGGGAGATAGAAATGGGGAAAGAGGGTTTGGTTACCGGCTACTTAAAGGGCTTCTTTCCTAAGTGGGATCTTTGATGTTTGTCAAGGCTCGACCTCCAGCTGAAACTCTTCCCACAGTGCGCACATTTATAAGGCTTCTCTCCTGTGTGAACCCTCTGGTGTCTATTGAAGTTTGATCTCTGAATGAAACTTTTCTCACAGATGGGACATTTATAGGGTTTCTCTCCCGTGTGGATTTTCTCGTGGTGGCGCAATCCTGAGAAGTCACTAAAGCCTTTCCCACAGTAATCACATTTACAGGGCTTCTCTCCTGTGTGAGTTCTCTGATGCTTCACAAAGTCTGAACTCCGCAGAAAGGCTTTTTTGCAGATGGTGCACTGAAAGTAGGTCTCTCCGGTGTGAGTTCTTTGGTGAAAAACAAGCTGAGAATTCCTATAAAAGGTCTTCCCACACTCCCTGCAGGTGGGGAGCTTCTGGGCCATGGGGGCTCTTGGCTGCCCCTTCTGGGAGGTCTCTCTCTTCTCCTCAAGCCACATGGTGGACATTTCTCCTGAATGAGGATTAGGCAAATGCTGACCTAGTTGTTTCTCAGAAATCCTTTCTGGAGGAGAGAGCTGTTCCCCTGTTCCCTCATCCTGAATGTTCTGCAGAGCCTCAGGGAGATTCTCTCCTTCTCCAAAGCATCCTGGCTCATCCTCACTGAAGAAGCCCCTCAAGGAAGCCTGAGAAGGAACCTCTCCTGAGGCTTGACAGGAAGCATGCAAGAGCTCCTGGTCCCTGTGATTCTCCAAGTTTAGGTTCTCCTTGTCATTCTCCTGTCTGTCTCCTAAAAGAAAGAAGATTTGAAATGGTTCAAGTGCTGTGCCCTGTTTACTAACTCATATGTCAAAGAGACGGTCATCATAAAACATTCATTTTCTTTTTTTTTTTTTTGAGACAGAGTCTCGCTCTGTCGCCCAGGCTGGAGTGCAGTGGCGCGATCTCGGCTCACTGCAAGCTCTGTCTCCTGGGTTCATGCCATTCTCCTGCCTCAGCCTCCCGAGTAACTGGGACTACAGGCGCCCGCCACCACGCCCGGCTAATTTTTTGTATTTTAGTAGAGATGGGGTTTCACTGTGTTAGCCAGGATGGTCTTGATCTCCTGACCTCATGATCCACCCGCCTCGGCCTCCCAAAGTGCTGGGATTACAGGTGTGAGCCACCGCGCCTGGCCTCTTTTTTTTTTTTTTAAGGGCATTAGTAAGTGAGGAAGAAAACTACTATATGCCTGAATGCTCAAACTTACTTCCCCTGTCCTGGGTTCAAGGCTAAATGGTTCGGCTCTGGGGCTGAGGATTTTTAAACAACACAGGAGTGCTCATAAAGTGATCACTCCATAAATAAAGCCATATGTATTTCTTAAGGTCCAGGAAAAAAACAAGTGTATTATAGGCAACTACTGCTTTTAAAATGATTTTTATCTGATTATATATAAAAGATAAATATGGTAACTAAAAAAAAAAACTGAAAAGAGAGAAATACATACTGAAGAAAACCAAATCTGCCTCAATCTTACCACTCAGAGACGACAACTACGAGTATACATTTCCTTTCAGTCTTTTTAATTTAATCTATATGTATGCAGGTATATGCTATTTCCTGACATAATTTGTGTCATATTGTACATATCGTTCCATATCCAGCTATGTAGTATTTAATTGTGAATGGTGGCATTAATCAATGTAATATAGAGTCTCCCTCTCCCATTCATAAGATGCCCAGAATTTGTGAAATGCACGTGTCATTTTACCACAGTTGCAATGCAAGGTTGTAGTATAAAAGTGAATCCCTTGATCTGTGCTTGAATCTAGTATTTACATGTGCTTTATTAAATCACACTAGCAACTGGAAGTTTGTTTTTCTCACCATAACTTGGGTTTTTGGTTATACTACTTAATGATGCCTATAGAAAATTTTTATTTTGATGGTAGGATTTTCAACTTGTATACATTATTTTAACTATATAGATCTAAAGATGCCATTTACCTTTCTCTTTCTAAAGATCTCTAACTGAAGATCTAAACATGCCATTTACCTTTTCTCTTTCACACATTAGTGTCTTTTCAATTGTCTGCCAGGGATCTAGGCATCTTCTAGAGAGCTAGATCTGAACTTGTGAAGTCAAAAAGCCTTAGAATGTCCCTGAATCTAAAAATAAAATAAAATAAAATAAAAGCCTTAGAATATATTCCTCTCCAATGGCAAAGGTACTTTCTCTTGTCTTTAAAAAAGCCTTTATAAATATCATTTTAAAGAGGTGAGTAATGGCCCATCAAGAAGATGCCATAACAAACACATAATTTGTTCCCCTACCATGAAAATCTAATTTGCTTATTGTGTTTTTGCTACAAGAAATAATGCTGTGATCAGCATTTTCTTCATAAGTTTTGCCCATATTTCTCATCAATACCTCAAAGGAATTTCTCAAAGTGGAATTACTGTCAACAGGCATAAATATTAAGGCTCTTGACACCTACTGGTAACCCAACTTCCAGAACAACTCTGCCATCCTCTCATGTGAAATTGGGCAGAGGGGGAAGTAGGTATTCAATACTTAAATATTGAATATTTTTAAACATATGCCATTTAGATGGATGAAAATGGTTTTCATTGTTTTAAATTTTAATTCTTAAGTTATGAAAGGATGAATCTTTATCACATTCATGAGCTATTTTTCATACTCGAAGACTACTGCCCATATTTTACTGGGAAAGTACATTTTTCATATCAACTTTCTTTAACTCTTTCTATATTAACAAAAATAATCATTTATCTGTCATGTTCATGAAAACTGTTTCTTGTTGTTGTTGTTGTTTTGAGATGGAGTTTTGCTTTGTCACCCAGGCTGGAGTGCAGTGGCGTGATCTCGGCTCACTGCAACCTCTGCCTCCCAGGCTCCAGCAATTCTCTTGCCTCAGCCTCCTAAGTAGCTGAGATGCTGGGATTACAGGTGTCCACCACCATGCCCGGCTAATTTTTGTAGTGTAGTTAGATGGGGTTTCACCATGTTGGCTAGGCTGGTCTCAAACTCCTGACCTCAAATGATCTGTCTGCCTCAGCCTCCCAAAGTGCTGGGATTACAGGCGTGAGCCACTGCGCTGGCCTGATCATGCAAAATTCTTTTTTTTTTTTTTTTTTTT
>NW_016816716.1:477613-481371 GCF_001698545.2 Rhinopithecus bieti
AGGATGGTGTCGATGATCTGACCTTGTGATCCGCCCGTCTCGGACTCCCAAAGTGCTGGGATTACAGGCTTGAGCCACCGCGCCCGGCCTGCACCACACTATTTGAATGATTTTTACTTTTATAATACAACAGACTTAATATTTTCAGATCTAGCATTCATGAAACATTCCTCTTTCAAAACTTTTTAAAAAACTATTCTTGCATGTTATATTTTCCAGATAACTACTTTAAAACTTTAATCCTTTGGATTTTGATTAGAAGGGGAAGTATATGACTTTTTGAGACTGCCCCCAGCTTGCCTGTTTTAACTAGGAGCTGTTCTTCCATACGGTCAGCTATAACAGCATATTCACTCTCTACATTGACTTTTGCCCCTGATCTGAGTCCAGATCTGGTAAACTAGCAAACTGTTGTATTTTTTAAACCAGGCCTTTCCCATCTGGTTACTGTGACTTCCACAATTATTCCAGGTCTCTTCCCTAGACAGCCGGACTCCTGCACTGACTTCCTGCAGACTTCTTTCCCCCAAGTGTTCCCTTCCTATCTGTCCTACACGTTGCTGCCAGATTCATCTTCCTAAACCTCTCCACATATCCTTCTTTTTTTTTTTTCTTTTTGAGACGAAGTTTCATTCTTGTTGCCCAGGCTGGAGTGCAATGGTGTGGTCTCGGCTCACTGTAACCTCTGCGTCTCCAGGTTCAAGCGAATTCTCCTGCCTCAGCCTCCCAAGTAGCTGGTATTACAGGTGCCCACCACCATGCCCAGCTATAAATATATATATATACACACACACACATACATATACACACACATATATATGTATATATATATTGCATTTTTAGTAGAGACAGGAACCTATAATAGTTTTTTGTTTGTTTGTTTGTTTGTTTTTGCCTATCAAGGCGGGATGACCCTTGTAGACTCCTCACATCTGGTTACAGGCAGTATCTAATGGGACCATGTCAGCAGAGGTGGGATGAAGGAAAAACAAACAAACAAAATGAGTAGGAATATAGTGAGCTATATATCGCAAATAAGATCAGACTACTAGGAGCTATATGGGAAATCTCCGTAGCTTCCATTCAATTCTACTGTGAACCCAAAACTGCCCTAAAAATTAGTCTCTAAAAAAATCCTACTGCAACAACCTCCAAAGCAATATTTTCAACCTTTTCTGACTACAACCCACAATAAGCTCTATGGACTAAACTGTGATCCCCCAAAATTCTTATGTTGAAGCCCTAGCCCTCAATATGATGGTATTTGGAGGTGGGGCCTGGGGCCTTTGGGAGGGATTAGGTCTAGATGAGGTTCTAAGGGTGGAGTCCTCATGATGGGATTAGTTTCCTGTCTCCCCTTCTCCCTCTCTCACCTCTCCCTCTCCCAGTCTCTCCCTTTCCCTCCCCCTCTCCTCTCCCCAACCCCTTCTCTGCTCTGTGATGACACAGCAAGAAAAGCGAGGTTAGCACACCATGCTGGCACCCTGATCTTGGACTTCCCAGCCTCCAGAAATGTGAGAAATAAATGTTCGCTGTTTAAGCAACTTAATCTATGGTATCTTGTTACAGCAGCCCAAGCTAAGGCAGTAATCAATATATTTATATTGAAACACAGTACACACACACATATTTTAAACAAGTATTTCCTGAAATACTACCCACCCCTACATCTGATATTTCCTCTTCAATCTTATTTTTTTTTTTGTTTAACGCTGGTTGTAACTCTACCAAATGATTTCACAACTCACTAATTGGTTATGCAATGTAGTTTGAAAAATACTGTTCCAGAAGAAATCCTTGTGAAATAGCATGATAAATATGTTGCATAAAATTAAAATCAAATATCTCAGCTAATGATTGCTCTCTCTGTGGTATACTAGCAAAAGAAAATAATTACTTAGATGCCACTGGGGAGAAAGAATGGCTTGCCCTACCATTCCCATCCTTGGTCCTCTTCTTCCTCTAAGGTGCTGGGATTTTCTGTGTCTGTAAGTGTGTGTATGTGTGTGTGTGGGGGGGGGGAGGTTCGCAGTTAGGTTTAACATCACTTCAGTGTTTTAGAAAAAGTGTAGAAAGCAAAGAATGACTGCTATTTTACAAGAGAACAAGTTCAGATTTCTTCTTCCCTAGTCTTAAATAAATTATTTATATGAAGTATTTGTTGATGTTGCTGTTTTAAAAATGTGAGGTGCACAGGGATTAGATAAAACTTTTTCCTGTTTGTTTGATGTCTAGATACTCCAGCTTCTTGCTAGGCTGCTATATAGTCCTTTTCAATGAAATTCTACTCTATTTGTATTGGTGTCAGTTCGTGTGAATCTTAATTCTTTCTGAGAAGGAAAGCTAAAACAACAGAAAAGATTAAAGGCAACAGGTCTGATGTGTGGTCTTCCTTCCATGGTTAAATGTGTGTCAGCAGCCCTATAGCCAGAGATAAATAGACTCAATCTCAATAGTCAAATCGAACCAATCAGATCATGGCTAGTTACAACCAACGTAATAGAATATTCCATCTCCCCCGACCTCCTTCACCACCTCCCCAGTCACCTCCAATTTAATGAGAGGCAGTCAGAAATGATTCCAGACCAATGAACGATTACTCACCTATGCAGGTGGGTCTTGGGATCTTCTCATTGACATGAAGGTACAGTCCTGCCAGCTCTTCCCCATATTCTATTGAATTAGTCAGGTCAGGTTTGGAATGGGAAATGCCTGCTATAGAGAGAAAGATGGATGGTGGGCCTGGATGAATGGAGAAGACTGGGAGCTCAAGCTGTGTCTTTCAAAGGAGTACCCTACGCATTAGAGAAAATATGAAGGCTCTGGACACTTGCAGAAATTCACCTTAGAACAGCGCGTGGCGCCTGTAAGACACCAGTACTCACAGGATGACCTTGACTGATGGTAAAGGCCATGAAAACAAGAGTCTAAGGAGGTGGACAGAAAGGTCTGTAGACTACCTGGCAGGCTGGTGTGAGGATCATGACTGGGATCCCACCAATGGTTGGCTGACAAGTGTGGTTTAGTAGAAAAGAGCGTGGACTCAGAGTCAGCCACAACTAAGTTCCGTCATAACTCAGCCCACTTATGAGTTATGTGGCAGTGGGTAAGTATTTGATCTGACACTCACTTTCATCAGGTTTAAAATGAGAATACCATCATCAATTTCACAGATTCAAGAAGTTACTCCGTGCAATGTACCCACAAACAGTTCCTGGCACACTGAATACTTTCAATACAAGGAAGTCCTTACTGTAATTCTGCTATCTCCAGCTTGCCCCAGTTCCCAACTGTGTCCCTAATGATTTCCTTCACCTGGCAATTTTACATTCAGCAGATGTCTCTATGAGTGCATGGAAAATGCCTCACAGTTTTCCAGTCCTTCTACCTCCTTCCATCAGGCTAACCCATGCCCTCACCTCCTGAGACCATTTTCCCATAGGTCTCCAGCATGAGATCCCAGTATTGCTCCTTTTGAGTGGAATCCAGGTGTCTCCACTGTTCCTGGGGGGAAAAAAAAAAATACAATACCATGACTCCAATGAAGGTGTCTGAACCTGCCTTCCCTGCCTAAAGGAAAGCTGAGAAGAAAGAAACGTGCCATAGGATCATGGCCATCCCAAGACCTGAGACATCCCAGCAGAGTGGTTCAAGGCACAAAGAGGCCAAAGGGAAAACAACAGTCCCTATCAGTGTTTCTTTCCTGGGTGAGAAAACATCTAGGCTTTACATTCTGCACTTTTTCAGCTGAATTATTT
>NW_016816716.1:483633-502700 GCF_001698545.2 Rhinopithecus bieti
TTTTAAGATGGAATCTTGTTCTGTCGCCCAGGCTGGAGTGCAGTGGAGCGATCTCTGCTCACTGCAACCTCCGCCTCCCAGGTACAAGTGATTCTCCTGCCTCAGCTTCCCAAGTAAGCTGGGACTACAGGCACATGCCACTACGCCTGGCTAATTTTTGTATTTTTAGTACGGACGAGGTTTCACTGTCAGGATGAATGGTCTCAATCTCCTGACCTCGTGATCTGCCTACCCCGGCCTCCTAAAGTGCTGGGATTACAGGTGTGAGCCACCTCGTCCGGCTGATCCTATTCGTTTTTTTGTTTGCTTTTTAACTCAAGTGCTTGTACTAGAGGTCTTTGAAGAGAAATAGCCTGATAGTCCCACTATTTAATTAAAATCAGGAAATTCAAAAAGCAAAAGAAAGAAGTTAAAAAGGAATCTGTTGGAAAAGCAAGTGCAAATCAATGTAGTTAGAGTCAACTGCATTGTAAGCTTTACCCTGAAACAAAGATTGGTATATTCAGAGAAGAGAGAGATGTTACAACCATACTTGAAATCTCTTATAGTTCTGCATTTAGAGTCTAACATTAAATCAGTTTTCTTGCCAGATAGTGGAAAACTGGTAGGTTCTCTGGAGCAAGGTGTCCCTCCACAATCTCCAAAAGAGGCCCTGCTTTTCCTATGAAACGACAGACTGGAGACTCAAAACTGGGAATACCATACGGCTAGGGTCTGCTTTCGTGAATTCAAATTTCTGTCTTCCACCAAGAAGCTGACTATTACAAACTGAGACTGTATAGCAGAGGGATTAGCCACTCATTTTTTTTGGAGTCAGACATACTGAGTTTTAAGTCCCAACCTTGCCACTTTCTAGCTGTGCGACCTTGAGCAAGTTACTGAACCTTCCAGAGTTTCAGGCCTCACCTAATGGTGGCACTGAACTCACAAAAGTGTTGGGAGGTTTGAGATAAATAATGCAAGTGTCACCTGCTTTCATAGCCCACTGTACTTTTTTTTATTCACAGCATTTATCTGTTTATTAAATATTTATGTGTTTGTACATATGTATATGCATACGTGTAAGTATTTGATTAACTGCTGCCTCTGCTAGCAATGTAAGCTCCATGAGGAAAGGACTCTGTCCTACTCTACACTGTGCAATACCTTCCCAGTTCCCAAGACCCTGCCCAGAACAGAAGAGCCACTCGATATACGTTGCTGAGGTGAAATAAAGCCCTTAGCAAATAGGTCCTCAGTAGATAATATATATTATTACTATGACATGCAGTCTCCCAGACACCCAAGAGTCTGCAGAGAGAATTAACGGATTCTGCACACTTTCAGAAACCCCAAAGTTGATAGACATGAATAGCCAGGCTTCAGGGAACAGAAATGAGGAGAGGAATTACAAAGTCATCCTCCTACTGTATACAATGTACTATTCGGGGAAGGCACTCTCTGATATGGTTTGGCTCTGTGTCCCCACCCAAATCTCATCTTGTAGCTCCCATAATTCCCATGTATTGTGAGAGGGACCTGGTGGGAGATAACTGAACCAAGTGGGCAGTTCTTTCCTGTGCTGTTCTCGTGATAGTGAATAACATAACATCTGATGGCTTCAAAAACGGGAGTTTGCCTGCACACGCTCTCTCTTTGCCTGCCACCATCCTCGAAAGATGTGACTTGCACCTCCTTGCCTTCCACCATGATTGTAAGGCCTCCCCAGCCATATGGAATTGCAAGTCCAATTAAACCTCTTTCTTTTGTAAATTGCCCAGTCTCAGGTATGTCTTTATCAGCGGTGTGAAAACGGACTAATACATTCTCAGTCCTAAGTCAAGTCTGCCCCCTAGCACATCAAAGAGAAGTGGAAATGGCTCAAGGAGAAAGGAGATACCAAAAAGTGTTGAATTAGCAGGTGCTAAGCCAAACAAACAAACGAAAGAGGGTTTGGACTTTTTTGGGTGGGAAGGATAGGAAGCTGAAAAGCGACCTCAATATACTTCATTACATAGTCAACTATTAACTATAACCACATTTTTCATGTGAATTTTAATTTAAATTTTTTAATTTTTAAAGTATAAACAGCTAGCAGCTTATTCTGTTAATCTCCTGTGAATGCAGCTATTTTAACAACCTCCTGAAAATAATCACTTGAGCAAACACTTGAGCTGAATACAGGAATTCTCAGTCTTTGTGGTCAGAACACACGGACCCTGGCTTCAGTGCTAGCAGAGGAAAGGATGTACATGTCAAGCACAGTAGTATCTGCCTGGCTGCCTGGCTTGCTGACACAGGATCTATTCCATGAACACAGTAATTACCAAGAAGAGGACAAGGCAGAAAAGGATACAGCCACCAAAACCCCCAGGGGTCAAAATCAGCTCATTCAAAAACCAGAGAAGTTGCTTCAGGAGCACTAACAGGGCACCTCCAGCTTAAAGACACCAATTTACTCAAGGAACTGCCAAGAAGCTGGGTGCATTCGAATAAAACCTCCTACTGAAGAGGCAACACACCAATGGCAGCCAGCTTGCCTTTTCTCATATTTAGAAGAGACGGAAAACCTAACTTTCTCTCCTGAGAGACAGAAGCATGGGATTTGATGGGAAAATTCTCTCTATTTTTGTGTGGAACTGGCACCATCTTGTGGGTTTATAAGATATTACAACTGACTTGCACTGAGTTACTTACACCCTGTTCCTTTCCTTTAAGTTTGAAAACAGAGGAAGGTGAGTAAATGCATTGCTGGAGTACTACATAAGGTTCCAACTGAGTCATGGTTTCTACTAATGAAATAACTACTGTGTACTGGGAGTAATACCGTATCATCATTCTGGCATTATTTATGAAGTTCCTCACTTACTTAAGAGATTAGAGGGAGTGATTAATTTAAAAATTCCTTTCACTTCCAAAGGATTCCATTAACTATCAAAGTCTTTATGATGCAAATAACTGCTGTTAGTTTGGAGGGGATATTCAGATTGGGTAGGGATGAGTTTTGTTCGTTTAACTTAAATGGTTGCTAACCAGTTATCTTCTGAAGGTGGGGAAATACAGACACATGTATATGTAAATACAGTTGTAAAACACAAATTGGTGCTGATGAGCATTTTAAATCTTTTGACTTTAAGTTATCCAGAACAGGTGAGAATACTCTGTACATACTGCAGAAACAATAATCCTCCAAGCCTGGTTGACATATTCCACAGAACACCCAAATCCTTCTCACCAAGCAATGGCTTAACAATTTGGTTTCTGGACACCTTGAAAGCAGGCAGGAGGGTGCATCTGGTTCACTAAAAAGATATGTCTCTCCCCTGCCACCTCCCCATCCACCTTCCCCCAGAGTAAACTATGAAAGTGATATTCTCTAGTTTTTGTATCTCTGAGCCTGGAGAGCTGAAGCTCAGACCCTGGTCTGAAACGCAACATTAAGCACCACCTCCTGCCTTCTTTATTTTCATCTTCACTCTACAGTAGATTGCAAGGCAAGTCCCGGGAGGAGTTCCCTCGACGTTGTAAATGATGTTTTAATTAAGGTACATGGGCTCGTGAAAAAAATACATATTTTTACAAAATTCAATTTTTCAAAATTGTTAACTACATATCAACATAAATCTGTCCCAGACACTACTATGTACAGCAAAAATGAAGTATTAGGAATTGCTGAATTTACCTTCTGCCTGAAACAACTAAAAATGGGACAAAATATGTGAAACAATAGCTTTCAGACATGGCACATTGCCCAAGCAGAGCAGAACAAGATCCCTGGAAGCGGGAAAACAAACTCAGTGAGCTCTAGTTATCCAAACGTACTGCCTGGACAGAGGATCCAGGCAGCAGCACAGGAAGGGGAAACCCAGGCTGAGCCAGGCAGCCTCCCTGAGTTGAGCAAAAGGAGCTGAGAGTCTGGAAATGCCAAGGTGCTTAGAGTTGACAGGGCAGAGAAATCAGAGGAGGAAGCTGCACAAAGAGAAAGCTCCGGAGATCTACAGAGCGTCCCCGCAAAGTCTGGGAAATAACCACCCAAAAGAATCAGAGGGAACAGTCTCCTGAGTTCACACAGTGCTGGAAACAGTTTGTACTTCCACCAGGCAGAGTGGAAAACCTGGTATATGAAGGGGCATCAGATTACTCAGAATACTCAGAAGGGAAGTGCCTTAGCATGGAAAACATAATACTAGACTAAATGTTTCTCTGGTGCCATATAACCAACCGTGTTCAAATAACTGCATCCCATAGCAAAGTTCAAGAACATTTACAGTAATACAAAAATATACAGCATCCCACCAATGTCTGATACCCAATCAAAGATTACCAGGCACGGGCAACACGGTAAGACACAAAAAAATTTAAAAATTAGCCAAGCATTGTGGCACATGCCTGTAGTTCCAGCTACTCAGGAAGCTGAGGCAGGAGGATGGCTTGAGCCCAGGAGGTCAAGGCTGCAGTGAGCCATGACTGCACCACTGCACTCCGGCGTGGGTGAAAAAGTGAAACCCTGTCTCAAAACACATAAACAAACAAAAAAGACAAAGATTACCAGGCACACACAGAAGCAGGAAAACACATCTCATAATAAGAAGAACCATTTGATCAAAACTGACCCAGACCTAATACAGGTAGTAATCAGTAGATAAGGATATGAATACAAATACAACTATATTCCACATGTTCAAGAAGCTAGAGAAAAAAGTGAACACATTAAGTATAGACATGAAAGATATAATAAAGCCCAAAATCAAACTTCTAGACGTGAAAAATTCATCCAAAATGAAAAATATACTGGAAGAGATTAACAGCAAATTAGACGCGGTAAGAAGAAAAGACTAATGAACTTGAAGACATAAAAATAGAAACTGTCCTAAATGAAACACTAAGACTTCAAAAGCAGGATGAAAAATATACTGGATGAGATTAACAGCAGATCAGATACTATAAAAGAAAAGATTAATGAACTTGAAGACATATAGAAATTGTCCAAAATAAAACACCAAGACTTCAAAAACAGAAAAAAAAATCAGTAAGCTTGGGACAACTTGAAGAGCTCTGATACATGTAGTATATACATTATCATTATACACATTCCACAGGTATTTTTTCCGAGGTCCTTAAAGGAGAGGAGAAATAAGCGAGACAGAAAAAAAAAATGCTTTAGAAATAATGGCCAAAAATTTTCCAAGTTTAGTGAAAACCATACACCCACAGATCTAAGAAGCTCAATGAATCCCAATCATATGAAATGTGAAAATGACTCTAAGGCACATCAAAATCAAATTGTTTCAAAAAATGAGACTACATGGGCAGATCATGAGGTCAGGAGATCGAGACCATCCTGGCTAACACGGTGAAACCCCAGCTCTATTAAAAATACAAAAAAAAAAAAAAAAAAATTAGCCAGGCACAGTGGCAGGCGCCTATAGTCCCAGCTACTCAGGAGGCTGAGGCAGGAGAATGGCGTGAACCTGGGAGGCGGAACTTGCAGTGAGCCATGATTGCGCCACTGCACTCCAGCCTGGGTGACAGAGTGAGACTCTGTCTCAAAAAAAAAAAAAGAATATACGGAAATAAGCAAATATACATACACTATATGCATAAGAACAAAGATAAGAGTACATTTGGCATGATTCTATTTTTATAAAACTCTAGAAAAAGTAAACTAACATATGGTGACAGAGAGCAGATCAGAGGTTTCCTCAGGATGGGGAATGGGGTGAAGAGGCAGGAAGAAATTACAGAAGGTAAAAAGTTTCCTTTTCACCGTTTTTGTACCTCAGCTCACCTGCGGTGCTGCTGGGAGCAGTGAGGCTCCGAGGTCCTGGTCTCTGATCAGCCTTTCCTCTGGTCGGGCAGGCTGGGAGGCAGCCAGGGCTGAAGGGAGGAGAGGAAGCTTTCAGAATCTGGATGTCTGCCTTAACCACTCCCCAGAGGGCACAGGTAACAATCTTCACAAATCAGAACAATACCTGTACTGTCATCTATATTACAAGACTTCTGTTTGTCTGACAAACTCCAACTCCCTCCAACCTTCCAGTCTCACCCGTATTTTCTCCCACCTCCTTCCTCAGAGTCAAACTCCAAATGGTCTGGCCCAGTCATAAAACAGTTTAAAACACAGACTTTGACTCCCCAAGCAAGAGCAGTTTATTTAGGTCTAACCTGTTGGCAAACCTCTCAGGGATACCCCAATCTGAGCAGCATACCATTTCAATTCACTTAGGCCTACTACTCACAATCCCAAAATCTCTCCAACGGAACACCACACAGCACCATCCTCACCTAGTTCTGCTTCTGTGTCAGATTCCTCTTTCACGATGTGGCTCAGAAGCTCCCCAGGCCCTAGTGATGAATTCTCAAGTCCCAATTCCTGAGGCACCACTTCCAGATGGGGCTCCACTTCCCCCACTTGGCAGCCTGGAGATTCCATCTTCTCTGATAAGATGTCCTGTCCTAGAACCTGGATACTGATCTAGAGACCATATATTAATTAGTAATTATTGAAGAGTCCAGTGTAAGGATCTCTAAAAGATACAAAGCTTACCCTTTGCAATAGATCATAAGACAATTTCTAAGGATGTGGAGAAAGAGAACACCAGCTTTTATTTCTAGTCCAGCAGGAACCAGGGTAAGAAATGTCCCAAAAAGACACGAAAAGCTGAGGCCTGAACCAGGCATGAGAGACCTTCGAGACACACCACTAATGTGCCTCTACTGGATATGCCCCACCAATGAAAACTCAGGCAACTTTTGAATAACTTCTCAAATGTTCTAAAGGTGGAATATGCTGGGAGACTTTACCCTCAATCCTCGATAGCTAAAAAGTGTTGAGAGTCAGGGTGTTAGAATTAGGTGAGGTTGAGGTAAGCCAGCTGTGGTATAACAAGAAATACACAGTTAGTCTTTGTCCCCAGTTCCTGCAGAGCTCCTAAAGCCCTGGTAATTTCCTGAGTGACAGAGGTGAAGGAAGAGGCTTTGTTATTCATAACGAGCCCTTCTCAACCACACCTGAGTTTATGCTAGGCTCCTAGATAGCTTCAGGATGGCGGCTGGTTACCAGAGGAACCAACCTTGAGATTAAAAGGTTGGAACTTTCAGTCTCTCCCCCCCCTCCGCCCCCCCCTCCGGCTTCTGAGGAGAGGAGGGCAGCTGGAGATACTCAATCACCAATGTCAAATGACTATGTCAACTGTGCCAAAGCAGTGAAGCCTCCATAAAAATCCCTAAACCATGGGGTTCAGGAAGCTTCCAGGTTGGTGACCTCAGGGAGGTACTGGTAACTAACGTAGCATGCCAGGAGAGGCATGCAAGCTCCATGCCCTTTCCCCCACACCTTGCTCTATGCAGCTCTTCTCTCTGGCTGTTAGTGAGTTGTACCTTTATAGTAAGTCAGTAACAGGAAGTAAAATCCTTCCCTGAGTTCTGTAAGTCATCTAACTAAGTATCGAGCTTGAAGAGAAGATTGTGGGAGCCTCCGAATTTATAGCCAACTTGTCAGAAGTTCAGGTGGCCCCTGGGACATGTGACTGGCATCTGAGAACAGGAGCAGTCTTGGATTGGGTCCTGAACCTCCAGAGTTAGCTTCAGAACTGAACTGCAGGACACGCTACTGGTGTTCGAGAATCAGAGAATTGGCTGTTGGTGTGAAATGTTCCACCCAGTTGGTGTCATAAGAAAAAAGACCACACACCTGATGGGACCAGAGAGGAGCCCTGTGTTTCACTCACCAATCATAATACCCTCTGCTTACCCATTGCCACAGTCTCTGCGGGTCCCCCTTCAAACTCTCCACAAGGGTCACTGCCTCTTCTCCACTTCCTGGACACTGTTTCCGCACCCACATCTGGATCTCCCCAGGCAGGATGGTTAGAAACTGCTCCAACATGAGGATCTCCAGGATCTGCTCTTTGGTGTGAACCTCTGGCTGCAGCCACTGGAAACAGAGCTTCCGAAGCTGTTTCAAGGTCTCGTGAGGCCCAGACATCACCTGGTAACGGAACTGCCTGAAAAGCTGGCGCGCGGTCTCAGGGCTGGAGAGTTCCTCTTGAAGGGCAGCATCGGATTCTGAGAACTGGGAGTCCTCAGCCTTCGCCAGTGATGGCAGCAGGCCTAGCGTCTGCCCCAAGTCAACGGGCATTGTCCAGCCTGGCAAGTCCTCTTAAGTAAAGTACTTCTGAAGTGGAATTGTCTCCGGAAAGAACTAGGTCTTCACCAGGACACTAAAAAGGGAATGAGATTGAGTGCTATACAGAGGAGGGGGACACATTTGCAGAAAGAACAAATTCATACGCCCTACCCGAGAAGCCTTGGGGTCAACTATGGAGGTTTTGAAATTGTTCAATGGATACACGATTCTATTATGAAAGATTATAAACTCGAAGCCACAAAGCAAACTACTGATACTGTATCTTAACAGCCACCATTTCCCTGCCCATTTTATAATGTTCTTTCTTGGTCTTCAAATGTCCAGACAAAATGAAGAATAAAATGCACCATATGAAGCATTTTCACTATAGGTTTCCAGGTAAACGGCTCTTCTACAAAACACTTCTACGTCTTCATCTCTGTATCTGCATACTAAAAAATAAAGCTGGAAAAAGATATTAATGCCCTAGGAATAAAGGCTAATGCCTAGATGCTTCCGTAATAAATAGGAGGTTAAAGAGAACAAATTAAGTCTTCCCAAAAAGGTGTAATGAAATTTCCAAGACACGTCTTTTGAGTGCCATATTGAAATACGTCTATTTGAGAATTTATGAAAAAAAATAGTGTCATAACTGACACTTTCAACCTTGGGGTTATGGCTCATGCCTATAATCCCAGCACTTTGGGAGGCCGAGGTGGGCAGATCATGAGGTCTGGAGATTGAGACCATCCTGGTCAACACGGTGAAACCCAGTCTCTACTAAAAAAATACAAAAAATTAGCTGGGCGTGGTGGCCGGTGCCTGTAGTCTCAGCTACTCAGGAGGCTGAGACAGAAGAATGTCGTGAACCTGGGAGGCGGAGCTTGCAGTGAGCCGAGATTGCACCACTGTACACCAGCCTGGGTGATAGAGCGAGACTCCGTCTCAAAAAAAAAAAAAAAAAAAAAAAAAAAAGAGGGTTGAGAAGACTACCTTGAGAATATTCCTATGGTGTTGACATAAATAACCACTATTTTATGTGAATGGTATTGAAATTTAGAAGATCCCAACTAAGACAGTAGAAAGAGAAATATTAAATGGCAAATAATATTAAGTTATTTTAAAAAGGATCATCCACTATTTCTAGTTAACTTTCTTGCAAGTACTCATCATATGGGATTCCTGGGTAAATCCTTAAATGTTATGAAGAATTTGGTGGTCATCATTTCTCCCTAAGACTAATGACAGCAATTAAAAAAAAATACCCCATCACTTGAGGATCTGGCTTAATCAGAGATCAGTACAATACTCTAGTTTTTGTAGCTGCTTATTTCTCAAGGTGTGGGAAACAATGTCTTCATCCTTACCGTTTCACCAAAACAATTTATCCGACATTGGAAAATCATTTAAAAACTAAAAAAGAAAAACCAATCTTTTCAAAGGCCCAAGAAAGGAAAGAGCGAGGTCAAAAGAATTGCAGTTGACCTTTGAATAATGCAGGAGATAGGGGTGCCAACCCCCACACAGCAGAAAATCCATATATCATTTCTGATTCCCCAAAAGCTGGGCCGCCTATTGACTGATGCCTTAAATAGTGGATTAACATACATTTTGCATGTTACTGTATTTTTGTGATAAAGTAAGTTAGAGAAAATATTATTAAGAAAATTATAACATAGAGGCTGGGCGCGGTGGCTCACGCCTGTAATCCCAGCACTTTGGGAGGCTGAGGCGGGTGGATCACGAGGTCAGGAGATCGAGACCATCCTGGTCAACACGGTGAAACCCCATCTCTACTTTAAAAAATACAAAAAATTAGCCGGGCGAGGTGGCGGGCGCCTGTAGTCCCAGCTACTCGGGAGGCTGAGGCAGGAGAATGGTGTGAACCCAGGAGGCGGAGCTTGCGGTGAGCTGAGATAGCGCCACTGCACTCCAGCCTGGGCGACGGAGTGAGACTCTGTCTCAACAAAAAAAAAAAATAAAGAAAGAAAGAAAATGATAAGGAAGAGAAACTACATTTCCTATTCACTAAATGGAAGTGAATCACCATAAAGGTCGTCACCTTCATCATCTTCACACTGAGTAGCCTGAAGAAGACAAGCAACAGAAGGAGAAAGAAGGTTGGTCTTGCGGTCTCAGGAGTCACAGAGGCCGACGAAAAGCCTTGTATAAATGAACCTTTGCAGTTCAACCCTGTGTTGTTTAATTAAGAGTCAACCGTAATCCAATACCAAATGTTTTTTATGTGGTCCTCATTAAATTTATTTTTTGCTTAAAAGGAAACCCAAGTCTGGGCGCAGTGGCTCACGCCTGTAATCCCAGCGCTTTGGGAGTCCAAGGCGGATGGATCACTTGAGGTCAGGGGCTCGAGACCAGCCTGGCCAACATGGCGAAACCCTATCTCTACGAAAAATACAAAAATTAGCTGGGCGTGGTGGTGCACGCCTGTAATCCCAGCTACGAGGGAGGCTGACTGAGGCAGGAGAATTGCTTAAACCCAGGGACAGAGGTTGCAGTGAGCCAGGATCACACGACTGCACTCCAGCCTGGGCCACCCAGCGAGACTCCGTCTCAAAAAAAAAAAAAATTGAAACCCAGGACAGGCACGGTGGCTCACGCCTGCAATCCCAGCACTCTGGAAGGCCGAGGCGGAAGATCACCTGCGGTCAGAGTTCGAGACCAGCCCGGCCAACATGGTAAAACCCCATCTCTACTAAAAATACAAAAATTAGCCAGGCACAGTGGTGTGCACCTGTAATCCCAGCTACTCAGGAGGCTAAGGCAGGAGAACAGCCTGAACCTGGGAGGCGGAAGTTGCAGTGAGTCAAGATCCTACCACTGCACTCCAGCCTGGGCAACAGAACAAGACTCCGTCTCAAAAAAAACAGTCAGTAAAGACAAAAAATCTGAACACTATCAACCGACTTGCTCTAATTGACATTTTCAGAACACTAGACCCAAGAACTGCAGAGTATACATTCATTACAAGTGCAAAAAGAGTATTCATCCAGACTATATGCATAATTTTCAAATGACTGGTATCTTAAAGTTAGCTCTAAAATATTACACAAAGCGGTATTGCTAAAAGCCATTAAAGCAATACCAAAAAACACTCAAAAACCCAGTATCTGATAGAAAAGGAGCACAAAAGAAACAAAAACCAGAAAGGTCAAATGGAAAACTTTAGAGTTTCCTGGGTTCGAATATATTCTCTGATCACAGTGCAATTCCATTAGATATCAATAACTAGACAATCCCAGTTTACGTAAATTATTAAATAAAGCTCTTAACCCATAGTCAAAGAAAAAAATCACAAAGGAAATTAAAATATGTTTTCATACTGAGTGACAATGAAAACTGCATTTCAAACCACCTGGAAAGCAGCTAAAGGACTGCTCAAAGGTAAACCTACAGTTTCAAATAAAAGCTTAAAAAATGAATAAATATATTTTTTAAAATCCTTTGCTTTGTAAATCCAACCTATTTGGCTCAAGTGCTTCAAATAACAAGTGGCAAGATTTTACACAGCAAGATACCGACCTGTAAGCTTACTCCAATTTATCTGTTTCCTAAATTAAGATAGCAGTTTAGATAATATTTAAGAGAAATGACATTCTGGAAAAACTTTAAGTACTTAAATCTTGTGTTAGTAATATTATACTCCCAGGTAGTGTGGTAAGAAAAATGTCTCGATTATTCAAAATTAAATTACTTTATAGAGTATTAAAATACTTTAATAGTTTATATTCCAATGCCTCATGAGGAACTGACCCCATTAGTTATGAAAAAAATTAAGGTTATCTGTCATACCTGTTATTAAACCTTTAACAAATAGAATGAATTTTTAAATGTGCATTCTAGGCATATTATACACACGTAGTTACATACATGGTTACACATACAAGTAACCATTTGTTAAGCACCTACTACGTATCGGCTTATTGGGCTCGGCTCATGTATTCGTAATTCTCACAATTACCCTGGTGTACAGATCAGGAACCTCTGAGGCTCACAAGTGGCAGCCTGATTAAAACCCAGGAAGCTCTAAAGCCTTTGCTTTGGGGAGAACTGCCAACGCCTGGTGATTTGTGGGGGCGTTTTCTGGTTGTCACAAGCAGCTAGGGGAACTGGCATTTAGTGCTCGAGGCCAGATCAGCGCTGCTCATCGGATACGTATTCTCCACCATGCGCCCCCCCAAACGCCGACAGCACTCTAATGAGAGAGGGAGAGACTCCAGGCAGCATCCCATCGGGTTTCCTCTTCCCGAGACTCATTTTCAGCCCTTAGGGGAAGACGGCGGGGAGGAGCCCGTTTTCGGTCCCAGTGCAGACACCCTGCCGGTCCCGCGGTGCGCACAGGCACAGGAACGCATAGCCGGGACGGGGTTCACACATCCCCCCGCACCCAGGGTCCACTCCCAGCCATGGCTGCCCCGGCCCCGCACTCGCCACGTCCCCCGCGCGCTCCCAGACACATGAGCGCGGGGACCCGCTGGCCCCTCCGCCGCTCCGGGGGACCCAGCTGAGTCAGGCGCGGACGCAGATAGCGCCAGGCCTGACCCCGAGCGGCCGGAGGCCGGGACCGCCCCGCACGCGCGCTCACCTCGGCCCGCGGCGCCGGCTCCGGGCGCACTTCCGGGAGCTGGGCGGCTGCGCGCGCCTCAGGCGGCAGGCGAGCGACGTGCGGCACCAGGCGGAGCTAGGGGCGGGGGGGGGGGGGGACCGGAGGCTCCCTTGGGAGGGCGGGGGGCCCCCCCGCCCCTCTCTGGCGCTGCGGCCCAGGAGCCTCCGCCGACACTGCAGTGCGGTTCCCGAGTCAACGCCACCCTCGGTTCCTTTCGTCACTTACTAGTCACTGTTCTTGAGTTCCTTCACTTCTCACCCGTCATTTATTGCGCGCCTATTCTGTGTCAGGCACTCCGCCAAGCACTGCGAGGTCTTCAAAGATCATTTCTTTGTCTCTCCCAAACCCTTCCTGCCAGTCCCCACACCCAAAGCTGCAACGCTCTGCCATTATCCCTGATTCTTAACCGGCTCCTTGCTCCTCCTTTCCGTTCTTGCCTCACTTGGCCTCCCTGAGACATTTGATTTGCCCCAACCTTCCTCCTCTGTCTTGATTCTCCCACTCTCACCAGCTCTGCTCCCCTGGGTCCTCTCCCACTTCTCCCCATTCGGTTGGGGCTAGTCCAATGTAGTGCCATCCTCTTTCCACCTACGTCTCTCTCTCAACAAATGTCATCCCTGACTCTTCCCTTCTTCCCTTTCCCACACGCCGGCAATGGCTGAATCCTCTGATTTTACCTCACTGTCTCTCAGACACCTCGCCCTCTCTTCTCACTACCCCTCCCTCGGCTCAGTTCTACACCATTTGTAATGGCCAAGACTTTCTTACCCTTTCCCCGGCGTCCAGTGTTGCCGGTTTCCAGGCCATCCTGTGCTGGGTCACGACAGTCATCTTGTGATACTAAGTTGCAGTAATAGAAGTATCATGTCAAAGTTTGGGTGTTCCACCTTGGGCAACTGGCAAAGAGGAGAGTATTCAAAAAAAAAAAAAGAGCTGCCATGTTCCCCAATCTATGGAAATAAAATTAATAATAAATAAATAAAAATTTTAAAAAGAGCTGTCATTATCATAACGTGTCTTATACCTGTCCCATGTTTACAAGAATTAAAGACATCTCCTCTGGAGGAATAAAGCTTGATGCGGGGAAGGGATTACATCTTCATGTACCTGAAAAACTGACCAGTGGAAAAGGGACTGGACATGTTCGCTTAAGTCCCAGGGTCTGAACAAGTTCCTGTGTGTGAAACTGTTTCAGCCTGACATAGGTGCAAGTTTCTAGTCTTTTTTTTTTTTTTTTTTTTTTGGGAAAGGGGGGGGTTTCACCATGTTGACCAGGCTGGTCTCAAAATCCTGACCTCAGGTGATCCACCCGCCTCGGCCTCCCAAAGTGCTGGGATGACAGGCATGAGCCATGGCACCTAGCTGGAAGTTTCTAACATTCATGTGATTGACGGTGCTGCTTTGAGTTCCTGAGAAAAGCATGGCTAACAATCTACCAGGCACATTTAGAGGGACACCTTCATTGGGTGTTGCTTCCAACATCAATGTGCTCTGCTTCTAAGAAAGTTAAGAGATAAGGTGGTTTGGAGGGGAAGATTATATAAGTTTTATCTTCAATGTGTTCGCTTTTAGCTGATCAACACCCAAGGAAGATAACAAGAATTCAAAACCATTAATTGGGTCCTGACTCCTTTGTGAAACTGATGGAAGCTAAAACTTTTCCCAAGAAAAATGCACATACACATCTACATACAACACTTTGCACTCAAATTCAGGGAGCTAACACAGCCTTGAAACCCATCCTTGGAACCCACAAACCTCAGGCTGAGAACTCTAATCCTGGTAGATGGTTCCTGACATGAAAATGACACTTTGGGCGGGGTGCGGTGGCTCAAGCCTGTAATCCCAGCACTTTGGGAGGCCGAGACAGGCGGATCACGAGGTCAGGAGATCGAGACCATCCTGGCTAACACTGTGAAACCCCGTCTCTACTAAAAAATACAAAAAACTAGCGGGGCGAGGTGGCGGGCGCCTGTAGTCCCAGCTACTCGGGAGGCTGAGGCAGGAGAATGGCGTGAACCCGGGAGGCGGAGCTTGCAGTGAGCTGAGATCCGGCCACTGCACTCCAGCCCCGCGACAGAGTGAGACTCCGTCTCAAAAAAAAAAAGAAAAGAAAATGACACTTTGAAGTTTAATGATTTCTTTATAAACTGGCACCTTAGGAAAAGGCATAAACACTTCTTTCGAAACAGGCTGAACAACCAAAAGGTTTTTTAAAATAGAGAGATATCTACCTCAGCTTAGGAAATAATGAAAAGGTGTCATCTATTTCTATTATTCACTCACTCATTCAATAAATATTTACCAGATGATGTGCCCAGCACTCTTCCAATAGCTATCTATGCAAGAATGAACTAAACACACAAAATCCCAGCCCTCCCAGGACTTATATTTTGTAGGGTGAGCTAGACAACAAATAAATACACAAGTAGTAATTATAGGTGTTATGAAGAAAATCACGTTGGGGTAAGGAGGAGAGGTAGTGTTAGACATGGAGTGCAAGTTATATAGGATGGTCAGGGAAGGACTAACAGATAAAACAGCCTTGAATCCAGACCTGAAGTTAATTAAGAAGCAAGTCTTGCGTGTATCTGTGGGAACCTCCAGGCAGAGGAAATTGCAAAAGTTTTTGTTGTTGTTTGAGACAGAATCTCGCTCTGTTGCTCAATGCAGTGCCAGAATCTTGGCTCACTGCAACCTCCACCTCCAGATTTAAGTGATTCTCCTGCCTCAGCCTCCTGAGTAGCTGGGATTGCAGGTGCATGCCACCGTGCCCGGCTACTTTTTGTATTTTTAGTAGAGACGAGGTTTCATCACGTTGGCCAGGCTGGTCTCAAATTCCTGACCTCAGGTGATCCACCTGCCTCAGTCTCCCAAAGTGCTGGGATTATAGGTGTGAGCCACCACGCCCACCCACAAATGTTTAAGCCCGGAGACAATGAGTGACAATAAAGAGAAGAGGTATAAAGACCAAGCCCTGGACCACACCAACATAAAGGGTCAGGGTAATAAGAAAAATCTATCAAAGGAGAAAGAGACTGAGGAGCCACTGAGGTAGAAGGAAAACGGAGAGCGGTATCCGGGAAACCAACTACATAAAGTGTTCAAAGAAAGAGAGAATCGCCGGGCGCGATGGCTCATGCCTGTAATTCCAGCACTTTGGGAGGCCGAGGCAGGCGGATCACCTGAGGTCTGGAGTTCGAGACCAGCCTGACCAACATGGAAAAACCCCATCTCTACTGAAAATACAAAATTAGCTGGCGTGGAGGTGCACACCTGTAATATATAAACTGGCACCTTAGGAAAAGGCATAAACACATAATCGCTTGAGCCTGGGAGGGAGAGGTTGCAGTGAGCCTAGATCACACCATTGCACTCTAGCCTGGGCAACAAGAATGAAACTCTGTCGAAAGAAAGAAAGAAAGAAAGAAAGAAAGAAAGAAAGAGAGAGAGAGAGAGAGAGAGAGAGAGAGAGAGAGAGAGAGAGAGGAGGGAGGGAGGGAGGGAGGAAGGAAGGAAAGAAAGAAAGAGAAAGAAAGAAAGAAAGAAAGAAAGAAAGAAAGAAAGAAAGAAAGAAAGAAAGAAAGAAAGAAAGAAAGAAAGAAAGGAAGGATCATCAACTAATCAAATGCCATGATCAAATGTAAGATGAGGATTAAGAATTGACTATTTGTTTGAGCAACAGAATAAAATCACTGGTGACCTTGACTAAGAGTGGTTGGAAGTAGAGAAATCCTGAATGGAACAAGTTCAATAAGGAACAGGAAGAGAATAATTAGAGCAGCAAATATAGACAAGTCATTCAAGAAGTTTTGCTATAAAAAGAAATAGCAAAATGAGACAAATTAGGAGATCTTACAGCATGCTTACACACTGATTAGAATGATCCAGTAGGGAGGAAAATTTGTATGGAAGGGGAGAAAAGTGACAATTACTGAAAATGTTCTTGAGTAGAAATTGATTTTTGAATTACAAGGCTTCTGGGTACTTGCATAATCTAGGCCACATGGAACACCCACAGGAAACAATCTCCACTAAAGAGGAGTTTAAAGTCAAAAGTTACAAGCCACACCAAAAGCAATTCCTCATACAGAGAAAATGGGGAATGGAGAGGTGTTGATCAAAGGGTGCAAAAGTTCCAGTTAAACAAGAGGAGTAAGTTTAGCAATCTATTGCACAGCGTGGTAAACGTAGTTAATAATAACATATACTTCAGGCTGGGCATGGTGGCTCACGCCTGTAATCTCAACACTTTGGGAGGCCGAGGCGGGGAGATCACAAGGTCAAGACCATCCTGGCTAACATGGTGAAACCCTGTCTCTACTAAAAATACAAAAAATGTAGCCAGGTGTGGTAGTGGGTGCCTGTAGTCCCAGCTACTCTGGAGGCTGAGGCAGGAGAATGGCATGAACCCGGGAGGCGGAGATTGCAGTGAGCTAAGATTGCGCCATTGCACTCCAGCCTGGGGGACAGAGAGAGACTCTGTCTCACAACAAACAATCAAAAAATAATAATAATAATAACATATATTTCAAAATCACAAAAAGAATAGATTTTAAATGTTCTCACCATAAAAAATAAGTAGGTGAGGTGATGAATATGTTAATTAACTTGATTTAAACTTTTACAATGTATACCTACATCAAAACATCACATTATAGCCCATAAATATATACAATTATTATTCATCAATTAAAACTAAAAATAAATGTTTAAAACTCAATTATAAATGACAATCACTAGTTACTAAAACAATGAAAGCACGTGCACTCCAAAATTCAGAGATAATAGAGTAATCTGAAAGATATTTTAAAATAAAAATTCTGAGTTGTTCAAAGAGGTTAAAAAAAAGTAAAAGCTGTAGACCAAAAGAACCATGTGGGGAAAAAAAGAAGAAAGAAAGAAAGGATGAAGGATGGAAGGGAGAAAACAAAATAAAACTGCAGGATCAAGTCTATTTCTTATAGACTAAAAGATACTAACTTTTTGGCTGGGCACGGTGGCTCATGCCTGTAATCCCAGCACTTTGGGAGGCCGAGGTGAGTGGATCATGAGGTCAAGAGATCGAGACCATCCTGGCCAACATGGTGAAATGCCATCTCTACTGAAAACACAAAAATTACCTGGGTGTGGTGGCGTGCGCCCGTAGTCCCAGCTACTCAGGAGGCTGAGGCGGGAGAATTGCTTGAACCCGGGAGGCGTAGGTTGTAGTGAGCTGAGATCGCGCCATTGCACTCCAGCCTGGCGACAGCAAGACTCTATCTCAAAAAAAAGAAAAAAAAAGATATTAACTTTTTTAATTAGGGGAAAAAAATAGTCTAACATTGATGAGAGTCAGACATGGCAAATATCTTTGTTCCCATTGTAGAGATTAAAAACAAAATTCGAGATCCAGAGTGTGTAAATGCCTAATTGAAAGCTGCAGACATTGTTACTGAGGCTGAATTTCAACTCTGCTTTTTCTGACTGCAGATCCCATGCTCTGCCCTCTCTCTGCTGCATTTGTCCCAGGATAAAGTAGGGCTCACAGGACAAGCTGTTCAAAGAAATTGTATAAGGTTTGGGCAAATTATCATGGGAGATACTGTGAGACCTTGAAATGAATATATGGATGAAGTTAAATTGCATGAGATTGTTGTGAGCCGGATCAGTTATTTCAACAAACATTCTCTGGAACGGAGGAGCAGAAAGATTTGGATTGACTCAAGGTGAAAGGAACCTCGGCATCAGTGGAGCATATCAGTGTAAGCCGTTGGAAATGGCTGACCACACGGACAAGGAAGGGAAAGGAGACCAGAACAGAAACCACTCCCAACACCCTCCCTTTGCCGTCAAGATGTAGTTTGTTTCCTGTTGACTTCAATACAGCAAAGAGTGATTTAATTCATGGCAGAAGGAACCTGAACTGTCTTTTAAGGACTATTGAGAGAACAGAGAATTAAACAAGATGGTCATTGCTTTTCTCTGGTTAGGAGAAATATTAACATATGTCACGTTTTATGTGGGATGTCCTGGAGGAGATCTTTAAGATGTTCAAGAGGCCGGGTGCGGTGGCTCACGCCTATAATCCCAGCACTTTGGGAGGCCGAGGCGGGTGGATCACAAGGTCAGGTGTTCAAGACCAGCCTGGCCAATATAGTGAAACTCCATCTCTACTAAAAATACAAAAAAAATTAGCCAGGCATGGTGGCGGGTGCCTGTAATCCCAGCTACTCGGGAGGCTGAGGCAGGAGAATCACTTGAACCTGGGAAGGCAGAGGTTGCAGTGAGCCAAGACTGTGCCACTCCACCCCAGCCCGGGTGACAGCGTGAGACTCCATCTCCAAAAAAAAAAAA
>NW_016816716.1:502719-578312 GCF_001698545.2 Rhinopithecus bieti
AATAATAATAATAATAATAATAAAACTATTCAAGAAGGTTCAGGTGGGGCTGGGAAATGACTTCCTATAGTACCTACAAGTGACACACAGGGCCACAAACCTGGATTGAGTCCTGGAGTGTATACCTTAAAAAAAAAATGGTGGATAAATCCTGATGCGTCTCTCACCAAATGAAATTTTTTCCTGAAGCCATAAAATGTCTTTAGACAAGGTATTCTCTATCTGAGACTTCAGGATTTCAATGACTAACTCCCCTGTATGCAAGTGTTTGTAGGTATGGGCATTGTTCTCAGATGGAGTTAAATTTAAAAAGTCATTGCATACTTAGGCAGACCCCTTTGAACTTTTAAATCCATGGCCCTGGAGACGTGATAAAGAAGTTAAGCTCGGCCGGGCGCGGTGGCTCAAGCCTGTAATCCCAGCACTTTGGGAGGCCGAGACGGGCGGATCACAAGGTCAGGAGATCGAGACCATTCTGGCTAACACGATGAAACCCCGTCTCTACTAAAAAAATACCAAAAACTAGCTGGGCAAGGTGGCGGGAGCCTGTAGTCCCAGCTACTCAGGAGGCTGAAGCAGGAGAATGGCGTAAACCCGGGAGGCGGAGCTTGCAGTGAGCTGAGATCCGGCCACTGTGCTTCCAGCCTGGGCGACATAGCGAGACTCCATCTCAAAAAAAAAAAAAGAAAAAAAAGAAGTTAAGCTTCACTGGTATTGAATACACTGGTATTGAATACAATGGACTGGCCAGCTCCTTGGTTTGCTCGTATGTTGAACAGGCTTCAGTCAGGATATAGAAGGTGCCATAAGGGAACGTGAGGAGGCCCACGCCATGGAGCAGTTAAAAGTGAGGTCCTGGGCCGAGTGCAGTGACTCACGCCTGTAATCCCAGCACTTTGGGAGGTGGAGGCCGGCGGATCACAAGGTCAAGAGATCAAGACCATTCTGGCCAACATGGTGAAAATCCATCTCTCCTAAAAGTACAAAAAAAAATTAGCTGGGCGTGGTGGCGCTCGTTTGTAGTCCCAGCTACTCAGGAGGCTGAGGCAGGAGAATTGCTTGAACCTGGGAGGCGGAGATTGCAGTGAAACGAGATCGCACCACTACACTCCAGGCTGGCAACATAGTGAGACTCAGTCTCAAAAAAAAAAAAGTGAGGTCCTGGGCCAGGTGCAGTGGCTCATGCCTGTAATTCCAGCACTCTGGGAGGCCGAGACAGGCAGATCACAAGGTCAGGAGTTTGAGACCAGCCTGACCAACATGGTGAAACCCCGTCTCCACTAAAAATAGAAAAATTAGCCGGGTGCAGTGGCACACGCCTGTAATCCCAGTTACTTGGGAGGCTGAGGCAGGAGAATCGCTTGAACCCGGGAGATGGAGGTTGCAGTGAGCCGAGATTGCACCACTGCACTCCAGCCTGGGCGACAGAGCGAGACTCTGTCTCAAAAAAGGAAAAAGTGAGGTCTTTACATTGTCACTTATTCAACATATTGAGACATATTGAAGTTAATATGTGCAGGAATCAGTGGATTTATGGATTATATTACCTAGTTTTAACTAAATTAACCCTAGCAAAAGGGATCCTAGTTTTAAGTTTCTTGCAAAATAATCTCAATTTGAAGATAACAGTAACAATGCAGGCACATGTAAATAGCAATAAAACAGCATAGCTACACTTCTAACTTGAGTCCTTTTGCAGATATGTCGGCAAGTAATGATAATGCCAATGAATCAGATCTAACCAAAGTCAGGCAAAATAATTTCAAATATTAAGAAGTCTATTAGAAATGTGCATTTATGGCTGGGCACAGTGACTCAAGCCTGTAATCCCAGCACTTTGGGAGGCTGAGGCGGGCAGATCACCTGAGGTTGGGAGTTTGAGACCAGCCTGACCAACATGGAGAAACCCTGTCTCTACTAAAATACAAAATTAGCCGGGTGTGGTGGCACATGCCTATAATCCCAGCTACTCGGGAGGCTGAGGTAGGAGAATCCCTTGAACCCCGGAGATGGAGGTTGCAGTGAGCCAAGATCGTGCCATTGCACTCTAGCCTGGGCAACAAGAGCAAAACTCCATCTCAAAAAAAAAAAAAAAGTGCTTTATATTTGTATCACTATACTGAATGGCGCCTTAACAAGATGTATATTTATGTGTATGTATTTACACTGAGTGTGTAAATTAGATTTGAAATGTTTAAATATGTATTTATACACACACTAAGTATAAATATGTGTGTCTATATATTTGTACCCATATATAAATATATATAAATATATATGCATGTATGTGTGATGTATGTATATTTATGCAGGTTATGGATACAGAATTTATATATATACAGATTGTATATATAGATAGTAAGTATACACAGGTACTAATATATGCATATATATTACACATACAGAACATGAAGAAAATTTAACAAAGCTTAAAGTCATATTCTATCAAGTACTTTATGAAACTTCATCAAATCAAATGAAAACTGGTGGCCTCTTTGGAGGTTCTGATATATGAAAATCAATACACAAAATATTCCATATAAAAAGTTTTGTGCGGCCAGGCGCAGTGGCTCACGCCTGTAATCCCAGCACTTTGGGAGGCGGAGACGGGCGGATCACAAGGTCAGGAGATCGAGACCATCCTGGCTAACATGGTGAAACCTCATCTCTACTAAAATACAAAACTTAGCCGGGCGTGGTGGCGGGCGCCTGTAGTCCAGCTACTCAGGAGGCTGAGGCAGGAGAATGGCGTGAACCTGGGAGGCGGAGCTTTCAGTGAGCCGAGATGGTGCCACTGCACTCCAGCCTGGGTGACAGAGCAAGGCTCCGTCTCAAAAAAAAAAAAAAAAAAGTTTTGTGCTTTTCACTTTAAGCCCCTTGGTAAAAATTATGAAAATGCAATGTCTCTTCCAATTAGTTTGTAAGAGCTACTGACTCACATCAGAGACTATGGAAATTAGTAGCCACATTTCATCAAAAGTTTTGCTTAATTAGCAGATGGCATTGAAAACAAATATCATTTTAGTATCTGCTGCCAATGATGTTCTTTACCCATTTGGAGGTCTGGGAGGTTTCTTTTTTCACTTTTGACAACCATTATAACTAAGTGTCAAAAATAAACTGAATTTAGAACCTGACTTTAAAACTCTCTGTATCACAGAGTATTAAAGATTTGCTCAAATAATGAGGTGTATTATATTTTTGGTGAGAACTTTATTGAATAAATAAGATATATATTTTAAAATATTATTTTCCATTTTACCATACCCTTTTAACTTTCAGTTTTGAATATGTTTTATAATGTACAACATGTAGGCAAAATAACACATGTATATATTATTTATTAATAAATACACACACAAACAGAGGATACATAGTCTCAAAATACTTTTACTAGAAAACAATGATTGGCCGGGCGCGGTGGCTCAAGCCTGTAATCCCAGCACTTTGGGAGGCCGAGACGGGCGGATCACAAGGTCAGGAGATTGAGACCATCCTGGCTAACACGGTGAAACCCCGTCTCTACTAAAAATATAAAAAAAAAAAAACTAGCCAGGCGAGGTGGCGGGCGCCTGTAGTCCCAGCTACTCGGGAGGCTGAGGCAGGAGAATGGCATGAACCCGGGAGGCGGAGCTTGCAGTGAGCTGAGATCCGGCCACTGCACTCCAGCCTGGGGACAGAGCAAGACTCTGTCCCAAAAAAAAGAAAAAGAAAACAATGATTGATCAAAAAAGTGTAGATCTCCCTGTTCTAGGTCTGAGAGCTTCTTAAACTGGGCTACAGATCAGACTCACATGGAGGGCACGTTAATTCCACATTATTTTGACTTCTTTTTTTTTTTTTTTTTTTGAGACGGAGTCTCGCTCTGTTGCCCAAACTGGAGTGCAGTGGCCGGATCTCAGCTCACTGCAAGCTCCGCCTTTAGGGTTCACGCCATTCTCCTGCCTCAGCCTCCCGAGTAGTCGGGACTATAGGTGCCCACCACCTCACCTGGCTAGTTTTTTGTATTTTTTAGTAGAGACGGGGTTTCACCGTGTTAGCCAGGATGGTCTTGATCTCCTGACCTTGTGATCCACCCGTCTTGGCCTCCCAAAGTGCTGGGATTACAGGCTTGAGCCACCGTGCCCGGCTATTTTGACTTCTTTCCTGAATCAGATTATCTGAGAAGCAGAGTCTGGAAATATGATTTTTTTAACAACTTCCAAAGTGCTGTTTTTGGCACTGATTGTGAGTGGCATTAAAATCCGTGTTCATAAATAATTGTCTATTAAATCAAACTTCAGGACACAAACAGATGTTAGTTGCCAAAACTTATGTGGGCAGGAAGGATGATAATACAGGGAGTAATACAATTAACTGGCAATCAAGATGGCTTTGGAAGAAGTTAAAACAGAACAAGGTTTCCGGGCTGATTTTTATCCAGAACTCCTAACATAGATATTCCCAATATAATAATACATTAGAGCCATCTTTATGCATCTCAATCCTCTCATTAGTAAAATGAGAGAGAACAATGCCACTTAATGCTCAGGACTGTTAAGCGAATTAAATGAGACAATATATGTAAAATACCTAGAACAGTGCCTTGGCACACAGCAAAATCTAGCTGTTATTGAGATATCGTAATTTGTATGTATCATCTGTTTTAGGATAGGTGATTCCTAGAAAGAATAGTAATAAAAAAGTATTAGAAGTAAGCATAAATTAACTGGGCATGGTGGTGCATACCTGTGGACCCTGCTACTTGGGAGGCTGAGGTGGGAGGGTCACTTAAGCCTCAGAGGTTGAGGCCACAGTGAGCCATGATCTCACCACCACACTCCAGCCTAGGTGCCAAAGCTCAAAAAAAAAAAAAGGAACTGAGCAAAAATATTACCACACCATTATTTTTGCCACAGTGTTTCAACAGCATCCAGATATCCCAGAAGAAAGAAAAAAGCTGTAATTATCAAACATAAAAGTCTCAACTAAATGAACTTCATTATGTAAATTGTAAGACATTCTGTAATAACGTAATAAATATCATATTTTTATCTCAAAATTAAAACCCAAAGGAATTACGTGACTGTGGCCTCATAGAGACACCTAACGACCATGAATGTGGTTTTCTGTGTTAGGCCAATGTTTACTGTTTTATTTTATTTTGTTTTGTTTTGTTTCTGTCTTTTTAGAGTCCTGCCTGTACCTCTGAGCTTAATCTCTGTTCTGGTAAGATGTCAAGATTCTGGCCTCCTCCACCAAGAAGGGGGCCAGGGTTTCAGCCACAGAGCTTCACCACCAAATGTTGAGACATCATCTCCCAGTGAAGACTCTATGTCGATTTCCCTTTTGAGCTTCAGTTCCTGCCAGAAAAAGAGCTGCAGCCTTCAGATGCAGATTTGGGAAGGTTCTGAAGTCTTCAGGCTTCTTGTTTTTTTGTTTTTGAGACGGAGTCTGGCTCTGCCGCCCAGGCTGGAGTGCAGTGGCCGGATCTCAGCTCACTGCAAGCTCCGCCTCCTGGGTTCACACCATTCTCCTGCCTCAGCCTCCCGAGTAGCTGGGACTACAGGCGCCCGCCTCGTCGCCCGGCTAGTTTTTTGTATTTTTTAGTAGAGACGGGGTTTCACCGTGTTAGCCAGGATGGTCTCCATCTCCTGGCCTCGTGATCCGCCCGTCTCGGCCTCCCAAAGTGCTGGGATTACAGGCTTGAGCCACCGTGCCCGGCCTCTTTAGGCTTCTTTATCTCATTAGCCAGGGATCCTTTAAAACTTAGAGAGTTCCATACAGGTAACAATCTTAGAGGGATTATGGAAGAGGCCTCGTGTCCCCTTAAACCTTCCACCCACCCAGAATTCTTTGGTCCTCCGAAATGTCTCACTTTGACCCCTTGTTAGCTGAATTCTGATTTTTGTACAGTCACTTGATGCTGCCTGTGGCCTCCTTCACTTTCAGGTGCCTGACTCGTTGCTGGACTGATGGCCCTGCTGACTTTGGACAGTCAGACTTTGCCCTTGCTGGGTCTGTGACATCTATCTCACCTTGAAAGCCAGGACTCCTGAAATCCCATCAGTACTGAGCTGTGGGAAGCCTCATCTGTCCCTGCCGCCTGCTGCTGGGGATGGCTAGACGCCTGCCCACGTTGAGATTTTCTCTGCACTCGGTTTTTCAGACTGAACCTTTCTCCCTCTGACAGAAGTTTCCAGGAGCATGTGGTGGCTCCTGAAGGTCTCACGGATCAATTTTTAAAAAGCAAGCTTTTTCTTCCCCTGGAGAAACAGCAAGATTGGTGACTCGTCTGTCACTGCTAATTAGCACAAAGGGTCTGAACACTGGGGAACACAGAGAGAGAAGATGATTGGAATTAACCAGACACCAGGGTTGAAAAAAAAAAAAAACCTGAATGTAGTGGTGCTCAGAGAACAGAAAGAAAATAAAGTTAATCAGCAGCAGTGGTCTGCTGTAGAAAGTCTTGAGGAGAGGAACTGCAGAGTGCCTCGGGTTGCCTGTGGAGATATGAAGAAGCAGCCGCATGTAGCCAAAGGCACCAAACAAAAACCCCATCTTGGAAGGGGCTGGTTACCAGGAATTAAGCAAGGAATGCATTCATTTAAGCTTACAGAGTTCTATCCAAGGTCAGTTCTCCTCTCTGAGGCCGATATGGACCCTTCCAACCAGGAATTGGAAACTGGCAGCATGTATTTTCTTTTTCTTTTCCTTTTTCTTTTTTCGAGACGGAGTCTCGCTCTGTGGCCCAGGCTGGAGTGCAGGGACTTGATCTCAGCTCACTGCAAGCTCCGCTTCCTGGGTTTACGCCATTCTCCTGCCTCAGCCTCCTGAGTAGCTGAGACTACAGGTGCCCACCACCTTACCTGGCTAGTTTTTTGTATTTTTCAGTAGAGACAGGGTTTCACTGTGTTAGCCAGGATGGTTCTCGAGCTCCTGACCTCGCGATCCGCCCGTCTCGGCCTCCCAAAGTGCTGGGATTACAGGCTTGAGCCACCGCGCCCCGCCAAAGCGTGTATTTTCTTTGGCAAGCACAATTTTAAAAAATTTACTTGAACTGGAATGCCTTTTAGTCATGCATACAATTTGCAGTGGGTCATAAGTCTGACTATCCATTATTATTACTATTATTATTATTCAGAGATGGGAGGGTCTAGCTATGTTGCCCAGGCTGGGCTTGAATTCCTGGGCTCAAGGGATCCTCATGCCTCAGCCTGCCAAGTAGCTAGGACTACAGGCTCAAGCCACCATGGCCAACTTTGACCATCCCTTTAGCTCATGTGTTTTTGACATACTTACAGTACCATCTGGACCCTGAAGGCATTTGAGCAAGACTGCACTCAAATATTCTCCAGAAGGCAGAGGAGTTAAGGTTAATGATGCTCACCTTGGAGTCTGATTTGTAGAGTCTACTGGGGATGCCCAAATCCTTTGCCGGTCACAGGGCCTAGGAGCTGACTATTGCAGATTGGGTGGGGTGCTGCCCTTGCTAAATCCCTTATCCCACAGTTCACTTGATACTTATTATCAGTCTGTGGCCTCCACCAGATGGTAGGCATCTAGGAACTGTTGTTCCCCCCAAGATCCTTATTATTCAGGGAACTCCCAAAAGAGAAATACGAAGGAATTTGGTCAAGGTCAACAGATAAGAATTTAGTCTAAGGCCAGGCACGGTGGCTCACACCTGTAATACCAGCACTTTGGGAGGCCGAGGCAGGTGGATCACGAGGTCAGGAGATCGAGACCATCCTGGCTAACATGGTGAAACTCCGTCTCTACTAAAAAATACAAAAAATTAGCCGGGCGTGGTGGCGGGCGCCTGTAGTCCCAGTTACTCAGGAGGCTGAGGCAGGAGAGTGGTGTGAACCCGGGAACCAGAGCTTGGCAGTGAGCTGAGATTGCGCCACAGCACTCCAGCCTGGGCGACAGAGCAAGACGCTATCTCAAAAGATAAAAATTAAAAAAAAAAAAATTTAGTTTAGGTCATAACTATATCCCAAGAACCAAAATTTAGATACCATGGTCCAAAATTCAGAGCATAGCATTTACAATTGTGACACCCCTGCCCAATTCCTGTCTTATGGGCACAAGCTATACAGATATCAGCCAGTGTTCACTGGAGGAAATGAAGGGAAGAAAGGAACTCAAATCTCAAGCCTGTCTGGGAGAAAGAAGCAAGTTTTCAGGGTTATACTCACTTATAAACTGGGATCTCGCCTTTTTTCCAGTGAAGAATCCACTGAATTATCTTAACTTTCCTTCACATACCTGAAAACAGATATATTCGAGGAGACATGGGTTGGTGTAGACAATGCTTTTTTGTTTTTGTTTTTGTTCCCCCCCCACCCCATCCTTTTATCCCTACACGGCTACTTCTAAAACTGCCTGCTCTACTTGGGGTTCCAGGAGGATAGCCTTGGGTTCAGGGCAGCCACGTTCTTTTTCTTCCAAATTGTATCATTTGGACATCTAGAAAACAGGGTCCTCTGGTCCTCCATGATCAATTTCCACCCATCTCTGCACCATTCATTCCCGAACTTTTATTTCTTTTTCCTTTTTTTTTTCTTTTTCTTCTTTCAAGACGGAGTCTTGCTCTGTCACCCAGGCTGGAGTGCAGTGGCATGATCTTGGCTCATTGCAACCTCCGCCTCGCAGATTCAAGCAATTCTCTTGCCTCCGCCTCTCGAGTAGCTGGGATTACAGGCTATGCTCGGCTAATTTTTGTATTCTTAGTGGAGACAAGGTTTCACCATGTTGGCCAGGCTGGTGTCGAACTCCTGACCTTAGGTGATCCACCCGCCTTGGCCTCCCAACGTGCTGGGAGTACAGGCGTGAGCCACTGTACCCGGCCATTCCTGAGTTTTTTTTTTTTTTTTTTTGAGACGGAGTCTCGCTCTGTCGCCCAGTCTGGAGTGCAGTGGCGTGATCTCGGCTCACTGCAAGCTCCGCAGCCTCCTGAGTTCACGCCATTCTCCTGCCTCAGCCTCCCGAGAAGCTGGGACTACAGGCGCCCACCACCGCACCCGGCTAATTTTTTTTTTTTGTATTTTAGTAGAGACGGGGTTTCACCGTGTTTGCCAGGATGGTCTGGATCTCCTGACCTCGTGATCCGCCTGCCTCGGCCTCCCAAAGAGCTGGGATTACAGGCTTGAGCCACCGCACCCGGCCTCCTGAGCTTTTATATCATGCCTCCTTGCTCCTGCCTGCCTAAGACGTAAAAGAAACAACAAATACTCTAACTTCGCTTCCTGAAAAACCACTTAAAATACACCGAATGATCTATTAACATATATCGCTAGAATTCCAACATACAGATTTGTGAGATGGTAGAACAAGTGCCTAAAATATGGCTTATCTATTGAATATTAGGAGATGGTAGTTTAGAAAAGACTACAGGAACATCACCTTTTCCCTGACTGCACATGTGGCTTGGATTTAACAGACCAAAACGGGTGAAAGCTTTATTATGGTGCCTGTCGAGAATAGACAGTCGGAATAGATAGTCAGAACATCAGTAGACAGTCAGAATAGACAGTAATGGAAAGGATAGTTTCACACGACTTTATTCTCAGGCTTAATCACAACCAATAAAAACTTATAAGTAAAAAAAAAAAGGTACTATCAATGAATTTCACTGTATAAATATAGCATGAAATGTTTACTAAATGAACAGGATTTTTCATTTATATATCTTGTAATTCTTCGCTATTCTAATTGAATCTGAGCCAAGAATAGAAACTCAGTACATTTATTTTCTGGTTCCTTAAAGAGAAAAAAGGAAAAGTTTTGTGCAAGTAAAACAGAATGTATTTATAAGAACAGACTGCTTTTCTTTAAAACAGCTTCCAAAAAATTTGTTTCTGAATCTTTTTTTCTTTTCTTTTCTTTTTTTTTTTTTAGACGGAGTCTTGCTTTGTTGCCAGGCTGGAGTACAGTGGCACAGTCTTGGCTCACTGAAACCTCCATCTCCCGAGTTCAAGCGATTCTCCTGCCTCAGCCTCCCGAGTAGCTGGGGCTACAGGCGCCCGCCACCATGCCCAGCTAGTTTTTTTGTATTTTTAATAGAGACTGGGTTTCAGCATGTTGGCCAGGATGGTCTCGATCTCTTGACCTCATGATCCACCTGCCTCGACCTCCCAAAGTGCTGGGATTACAGGCGTGAGCCACTGCGCCTGGCCGGTCTTTGATTTTGTAAACACTTATTATGCCATGAATTCATAGGGAATAGGTTCCAGTAGCCCAGGCTTCTTCCCATTGGTTCTCACAGTGTGCTTCTCTGGGTAGATAGAGCAGGCTGGCACTTCAGTTGAACCCAGGTACTTTTCTCTTTGTCTTCTTTATTTTTCTGATAATTTTCTTTCACTCGTTTCAGGAAGCTATCTTGGCTCTTCACGTGCTTCATGTGCTCAACAGGCACATTAATTTTCTTGGCAAGAATCTTGCCCTTAACTTGTTTGTTTACAACAATGCCAACAGCATGCTGGGGGACACTGTAGACTCTTCCAGTTTCGCCATGGTGACACTTGTGGGCATTCCTTGTTGAACAGTACCCATTCCCTTGATGTCTACAATATTGCCTTTCTTTTAGATTCGCATGTACATGGCCGAAGGAACAACTCCACGTTTTCTAAAATGCCTGGAGAACATACATCGGGTGCCTCTCCTCTTTCCCTTTGTGTTCATCATTTTGGTGAATTACTGGAAGATGGCGGTTCCCCTGAATCATATTTTTAATGAAACTTTAAAAGAATATAAATGTACGGTAATAAATATTTTCTGTTTCATGTTTATTTAACAACAAAAGAAAGGACATTCATCATTCCTGATTTAGTTACTTTTTTTTTTTTTTTTTTTTGAGACAGTCTCATTCTGTCGCCCAGGCTGGAGTGCAGTGGTACGATCTCAGCTCATTGCAAGCTCTGACTCCCGGGTTCAAGCAATTCTCCTGCCTCAGCCTCCCAAGTAGCTGGGACTACAGACATCCACTACCACACCCAGGTAATTTTTGTGTTTTTAGTAGAGACGGAGTTTCACCATGTTGGCCAGGATGGTCTTGATCTCCTGACCTCATGATCCGCCTGCCTCGGCTTCCCAAAGTGCTGGGATTACAGGTGTGAGCCACCATGCCCAGCCAAATGTTCTTAATTATTTTATTTTTTTGAGACGGAGTCTAGTTCTGTCGCCCAGGCTGGAGTGCAGTGGCGCGATCTCGGCTCACTGCCACCTCTGCCTCCCGGGTTCAAGTGATTCTCCTGCCTCAGCCTCCCGAGTAGCTGCAATTACCAGCATGCACCACCACATCCAGCTAATTTTTGTATTTTTAATAGAGACAGGATTTCACCACATTGGCCAGGGTGGTCTCGAACTCCTGACCTCGTGATCCGCCCGTCTCGGCCTCCAAAGTGCTAGGATTACAGGTTTGAGCCACCGCACCTGGCCTGTCATGCTTTTTATATTCCCTAATATTTTATTATAAAAAATTTCAGACATATAGTGGAAAAAATTGTAGTTAATAGTAGTCTATCCACCACCTAGATGTCACCATTAACATTTTATTACGCTTGTTTTAGCATATCTCTATCCATCTTTCTATCCCTCTATCCTAACATTCAACCATTTTTTCAAAGTAAATTGCAGATATCAGCATTATATCCTCTTAAATACTGCAGGACTCCTATAATTAGCTAGAGTTTTATATTTGTATTTCTTTTTTTTTTTTTTTTTTTGCTCTGTCGCTCAGGCTGGAGTCCAGCGGTGCGATCTCGGCTCACTGCAACCTCCGGCTCCTGGGTTCAAGCGATTCTCTTGATACTCAGCTTCCTTAGTAGCCAGGACTACAGGCATGCGCCACCATGCACAGCTAATTTTTGTATGTTTAGTAGAGACAGGGTTTCGCTATGTTGGCCAGGCTGGTGTGAAACACCTGGCCTCAAGTAATCGGCCCACCGTGGCCTCCCAAAGTGCTGGGATTATAGGCTTGAACCACCACACCCAGCCTGATATTTGTTTTCAGGTTTTTCTTTTGATGTAAAATTTACATACAATGAAATGCACAAATCTTTAGCATATATTTGCTGCATTTTGACAGGTGCTTACCCTTGTGTGACCCAAACACTTATCAAGGTATAGAATATGGCCATTACCCCAGAAAGTTCCGTTTTCCCCTTCCCAGTTAATCTCCAAGCTTCCTTCCCTCTATTTTAGGTTTCTTTTTTTAAAATTATTTATTATTAGTTAATTAATTTATTTATATATTTATTTTTTGAGATGGAATCTCCCTTTGTCTCCCAGGCTAGAGTGCAGTGGCACGATCTTGGCTCACTGCAACCTCTGACTCCTGGGTTCAAGTGATTCTCCTGCCTCAGCCTCCTGAGTCACTGGGATTACAGGCATGTGCCACCATGCCAGGCTAATTTTTGTCTTTTTAGTAGAGATGGGGTTTTGCCATGTTTCCTAGCTTGGTTTTGAACTCCTGACCTCAGGTGATCTGCCTGCCTTGACCTCCCAAAGTGCTAGAATCTCAGGCGTGAGCCACCGTGCCCAGTCCTTTTTTTTTTTTTTCCCCAGTGAGGTTACAGTAATGGAATACAGAATACATGGACAGGTTGTGGGTGTAGTTCTTGCAGAATAGAATCCCATGCTTTCGTAATATGTTTGTATTTGGTGAGACCATGGTATTCACTAGCATAAATGGTAGCATGGTATTCACTTTTGGTAATAACTTACAGTGAGACATTTACATTCTTTCACTCACATAAATAATGTTGTCATGAACATTTGCTCATAAATCTTTATACATCTGCATGATTATTAATAGTCAAAATTAGTAATATTGGCCGGGCGTGGTGGCTCACGCCCGTAATTCTAGCATTTTGGGAGACCAAGGTGAGTGGATCACTAGAGGCCAGGAGTTCAAGACAAGCCTGGGCAACATGGTGAAACTCCGTCTCTACTAAAATTACAACAAAATTAGCTGGGCATGGTGATGTGTGCCTGTAGTGCCATCTGCTTGGGAGGCTAAGCCATGAGAATAACTTGAACCCGGAGGTGGAGGGTGTAGTGAGCTGAGATCATGCCACTGTACTCCAGCCTGGGTAACAGAGCGAGACTCTGTCTCAAAAAAAAAAAAAAAAAAAAAAAAAGTAATATATTCTTTTATCTGAACTAGATGAAACTTTGGTTCTTTAATGGTGTGAACTGGATAAAGTTTCTCACAGGCCCTGTATTTCCAATTAAATGCAATGCTCGAATGACATCCAGAAAACTGCATAGCTTGCAGCTCTCTGCCTGAAGAGGCAACATGCATCATTGGGTGGCCTGGTCCTGAGCCCTTGGCAATTTGAGGGTGGGCGTTTTGCTCAAAGACAATTGTTGAGGCTATATGGAATATCTGGTGACTGTTTCATCCAAATAGAGGTATCTGACCTTGCTTCTTTCCCAGAGGCTGAAATTGGGGTCCTAAGGTGAAATCCAGTTGTAAATTATTTTTTCTTTATTTGGAATGTGAAGTGTAAAATGTATTCTTGAGGCGGGTGCGGTGGCTCACCCCTGTAATCCCAGCACTTTGGGAGGCTGAGGCAGGCGGATCACCTAAAGTTAGGAGTTTGAGACCAGCCTGACCAATATGGTGAAACCCCATCTCTACTAAAAATACAAAATTAAACGGGTGTGGTGATGCATGCCTGTAATCCCAGCTACTTGGGAAGCTGAGGTAGGAGAGTCACTTGCGCCCAGGAGGCGGAGGTTGCAGTGAGCGGAGATTGCGTCATTGTACTCCAGCCTGGGCAACAAGAGCGAAACTCCATCTCAAAAAAAAAAAAAAAAATGTATTTTTAATCTAACCATTGACATATATGTATCAAAAAGAACAAGCAAGTTCGATTTCTCAACAAAGGTTCTCTAAGCAAGGAATACACAGACATTACTCTTTCTCTGTAGCCTCTTTCAGGATGGGGCACTTTGATATTGCCATACATTCCTCTTAACAATCATCTTAATTTGTTATTTTCATCTACTCTAGTGGGAAGATAAAATCACTACATGGCAGAGCCAGGAGTTGCAGGCATATTTGGGGATTTCCTTAAGGATAACTTATAAATGTAAATTTGCTGGTTATTTATATGTGTTGCTTAAATGCCTTCTTGTCTCCCCAACGATTATGCCAGCTACCACTATAATTACTAAAAAGGTTAACTTTTTTAAGCAATTTATTTTTCTGAACTGTGTATTAGTTTGCTAGGGATGTCATAGCAAAGTACCAAGAGAACCAATAAACAACAGAAATGTATTTTCTCACAGTTATAGAGGCTGGAAGTACAAGGTGTAGGCAGAGTTGGTGTCTTTTGAGGATGCTCTCTGTGGCTTGTAGACAATCATCTTCTCCTCGCTCTGTGTGTCTGCATCCTAATCTCTTTATAAAGACACCAGTCATATTGGATTAGGTTCCACTCATATAACCTCATTTTACTTTAAAGACCCTATTTCCAAATATAGTCACATTCTGAGATGCTGGGGGTTAGGATACTCCAACACATAAATTTGGAGAGGGAGCAGAATACAATTTAGTCCATAAGAAATCACAAAACACAAATATGTAAGAGAAATGTGAGCATAAGAAAAAGTTAAAAAGCTCATACATAGCTTCCTTAGTTGGAACAAATCAAAGTGCATTCTTGTTTTTTTCATATGCAGATCTAATTATTGGCTCTTATCTTACTAGTTAACAATACCAACAGCAATGAAAGTATATGTCAGTTTTATCACAAATTCAGAATTAGGTATTATTAGACAAAAAATAGGATTAGTTATATATTTATTGTATTTCTTTTTAAATTCAATTTCCCAATTTCCCTTAATGAATTTGCTAGGTTGAATGTTTTCTCATATATAGATATATATATTATTTTCCCTATTTTATTTTTTAATCCCCATTCTTTTCTAATCATTGGGAAGCTGTGTTTGATGTTCCTTTTACTGAAAGAAGTATTTTATCATTTATTATATATGTTGTATACAGATATATATTTATTTTATTTATTTTATCTTATTTTATTTTATTTTATTTTATTTTTTAGAGACGGAGTCTTGCTCTGTCACCTAGGCTAGAATGCAGTGGCACAGTCTCGGCTCACTGCAACCTCTGCCTCCCAGGTTCAAGTGATTTTCCTGCCTCAGCCTCCCCAGTAGCTGGGATTATAGGTGCCCACCACCATGCCTGGCTAATTTTATTTTTTTTCCTGTATTTTTAGTAGAGACAGGGTTTCACTATGTTGGCCAGGCTGGTCTTGAACTCCTGACCTCAAGTGATCCACCTGCCTTGGCCTCCCAAAGAGCTGGGATTACAGGCTTGAGCCAACACCTCCAGCCTTCTTTTATATTTGTTATTTACAATATTGGATGTGTGTATGTGTGTGTGCGTGTGTGTGTGTGTGTGTGTTTCAGTTAATTTTCTAGTAGTTGCCTAATCTGCAGTGTCGCTTCTAGGATTTCTATTAAAAGAATATATATATTAAATTCTTATTAAAGGCCAGTCATAGTGGCTCACAACTGCAATCCTAGCACTTTAGGAGGCTGAGGTGGGTAGATCCCTTGAGGCCAGGAGTTTGAGCCCAGTTTGTGCAACATGGTGAGATCCCGTCTCTACAAAAATTACAAAAATTAGCTGGGCATGGCACATGCCTGTAGTTTCAGCTTCTCAGGAGGTTGACGTGGAAGAATTGCTTGAGTCCTGGAGGTCCCAGCTATAGTGAGCTGTGACAGTGCCACTGCACTCTAGCCTGTGTGACAGAGTAAGATTCTGTCTCAAAAATAATAAATAAATAAATAAATACGTATAATTAGAAAAGAGGGCTTATAGCACCTTATACGAGACTGTAAATATATCAACTGTGCACATTGAAGAATGGAAGTAAGATGTTCATGTTTTTTTTTTTTTTGAGACAGAGTCTCCCTCTGTTGCCCAGGCTGGAGTGCAGTGGCACGATCTCGGCTCACTGCAGTCTCCGCTTCCTGGGTTCAAGCAATTCTCCTGCCTCATCCTCCTGAGTAGTTGGGACTATAGGCATGCGCCACCACACCCAGCTAATTTTTGTATTTTTTAGTAGAGCCGGGGTTTCACCATGTTGGCCAGGATGGTCTTGATCTCCTGACCTCGTGATCCGCCCACATTGGCCTCCCAAAGTCATAATGCTTATGGGAATGGTAAGACTAAAGTCCCCCAAGCCATTTCTTGGCACCATTCCAGTCCCCAAGGCAGCGGAAAACAGAACTGAGACATACACACAAGTGACATGTAGATAAGGGAAATTGGAACCCTACTGGCAAGTACTGCAATAAAGGATGAGAAAATTGCTCCAGTAAAACTGGTTGGTATTTGATCATCCTGCATCTAGAGCCTGGTGATGACAGGATACTACATTTGAGACATTTGCCAGATGACTATGGGGCTGTTGAAGTCTTTTCCCTGTATGCCAATGTGGCCAAGCCAAAGGAAATATAAAACTCTTTTCCTGCTGGGGGTATGGAGGAGGCTCCCTATTTTCCTTCATGAATCTTTTCTAATCATTGGCAAGTTGTGTTGATGTTTTGAAAGAAGTATTTTATTTGATTTTTTATACTTATGTCTGCAGGTACTAAAATATAAACTATAAAGAAAATAAATTTCCTGGATCCCTTCCTTACACCTTACACAAAAATTAACTCAAGATGGATTAAAGACTTAAACGTAAGACCTAAAACCATAAAACCCTAGAAGAAAACCTAGGCAACTCCATTCAGGACATAGGCATGGGCAAGGACTTCATGACTAAAACACCAAAAGCAATGGCAACAAAAGCCAAAATTGACAAATGGGATCTAATTAAACTGAAGAGCTTCTGCACAGCAAAATAAACTATCATCAGAGTGAACAGGCAACCTATAGAATGGGAGAAAAATTTTGCAATTTATCCATCTGACAAAGGGCTAATATCCAGAATCTACAAGGAACTTAAACAAATTTACAAGACACAAACAACCTCATCAAAAGTGTGGCTAAGGATATGAACAGACACTTCTCAAGAAGACATTTTATGGGCAGCACAGACATATGAAAAAAATGCTCATCAATTATGCATCAAGAGAAATGCAAATCAAAACCACCGGTGAGATTACCATTCTCAAGCCAGTTAGCAATGGGATGCATTAAGAAGTCAGAAACAACGATGCTGGCGAGGATGTGGAGAATAGGAACACTTTTAACACTGTTGGTGGGGGTGAAATGTTTCAACCATTGTGGGAAGATAGTGTGGCCAATTCCTCAAGGATCTAAACTAAATACCATTTGACCCAGCGATCCCCATTACTGGGTGTACATACCAAAGGATGTATAAATCATTCTACTATAAAGACACTGCACATGTATGGTGTTATTGTGGCCTGCTTACAATAGCAAAGAGTTGGAACGCCACCCAAATGCCCATCAATGGTAGACCTGGATAATAGAAAATGTGGCACATATACACCATGGATTACTATGCAGCCATAAAAAGGGGGGGGGATGAGGTTCATGCTCCTTTGCAGGGCAGGATGTACGCTGGAAACCATCATTCTAGGCAACTACACAAGAACAGAAAACCAACAATGCAACGTCCTCACTATAAGTGGGAGTTGAACAATGAGACACCACATGGAGCACAGGGAGGGACTCACACACTGGGGCCTGTCGAGGGGTGGGGGCTAGGGGAGGAATAGGCATTAGAGAAATACCTATATGTAGATGATGGGTTGATGGGTGGCAGCAAACAGCACGCATGTCAACCTGTAATACCTATGTAAAACCTGCAGCGTTCTGCACACTATCCCAGAACTTAAAGATACTTTTTTTTTTTTTTAATTGAGACGGAGTCTTTGCTCGTGTTGCCCAGGCTGGAATGCAGTGGCCAGCGTATCTTCGGCTTCACTGCAAGGTCCGCCTCCCGGTTTTACGCCATTCTCCCTGCCTCAGGCCTCCTCGAGTAGCTGGGACTTACAGACGCCCGCCAACTTGCGCGCGCGGCTAATTTTTTGTATATTCTAGTAGAGACGGGGCGTTTCAACCGTGTTGGCCAGGTGGTCTCGGCTGATCCGAACCGTCGTGATCCGCCCCGTCTCGCCTCCGCCAAAGTGCTGGGATTACAGGCTTGAGCACCGCGCCCGGCATAAAGTATAATTTAAAAAAAAAAAAAAAAGCTACTTTTCAACCTGTGCCTTAAAAGAAGAGAATGTTAGGGAGCCCCTTACAGCTTCTCATTTTCTTTGTCATTTATTGTTTCTCTTCTCATCTATTGTTTCTCTTCCCATCTGCACCATGCAGAAGATGTAGACAGAATATTTAGCCCGCAGTGGTGCTATCACAGCTCACACAGCTCACTGCAACCTTGACCTCCACAGGCTCAGGTGGTCCATCTCTGCCTCCTGAGTAGCTGTTGGCCAGGCTGGTGTTGAATTGTTAGGCTCTAGTGGTCTGCCTGACTCTACCTCCCAAAGTGTTACAGGTGTGAGCCACCATGCGCGGCCTGAGCTGAACAATTGGATGGGAATTTTTCTTTTTGGGTTCTTATAAGATTTCCTCTTCAAGGGCTTCACAATTAAGATGCCCCAGAAGCAACAAGAGCTGGGTGGGTTACTGATTTCCACATGAGGATCTGACCATGTGTATAAGATCTGGACTTGAAGATACTGGGTAGTCAGCGAGGCCCACGGAGGAGAATTCTGGCAGGCTCACCACTTAAGTACACCTACCTGCTCTCACCTTCAATTTGTCTTTAATGCCTCTCCACTTGACGTTTATGACTAGTCACTTTTAGGAGCTGAGCATTCAAGATGATGGATGAAGTTGGGTTTAGAACAAGAAGGCAGGGCTATTTTGACCCAGGACACATTTCCAACATGCTGCAAGGAACTCCCAGCATCAAATAAGGTCTGGGTGGAAGAAGTTTTGGGAAAGAAGTCTAGGTGTAAATCACACGATGCTTCTAAATGGGAGAAAATGTCCAGCTCCATGGCTTAGATTCTTTGGGATGTAGGATAACTGGCTATTCCATTTTAGGCAAGGCTGCCTGGCTAGAAACCCATGTCTCACCATTTCAAGTACATTGTGGTTGACTCACAAATCCTAACCTCATAGATAACTTTCTCTTCTTTTAGCTGCTGTCTTCCTAAAAATAAAAGTCTCTGTGCAAAGCAATGGAAGAAACCTCATATTGTTTTTGGGGGTTGTCATTTTATGTAACTTACAATAATGACTATGGCTAGTCTTACACAAGATGTAAAGGATTTGGGGGATGGCATCCAGTGTGCATTTAGGAGAAGATGGTGATGTAGATAGCATATTTCAGGAGTCTGGGGAGTGTTGAGTACTTAAAGATATGCTTCTCAAGTTTAATGGGCGGTATTATTAAAATGTAGCCTCTAGTTCAGTAGTTTTGGGATGGGTCCATGGATAGCACTTTGGCTAGTTCCCCTTAGGACTCCCCTTTTCCCTCAGAGAAGTGTAGAGGGTTGGGGTATTGGGCTTAAGAGGAGCTCCAGACTGTAACCATAAGTATAGGTAACTCCCCTCTGGAAGTGATGTGTTAGCGACTGGATCCTTTTCAGCTTTACTATTCTGATTTGGGGTTCTGAGATTCCAAGAAGGGAGACTTTTGGGAATCACAGACTTCCATGGGAATGATGAAAGCTGTGTACCTTCTTTCCCCACAAATGCAGGCCTACCTTTAATTCTGCAAACCACTTTAGGCCTCGCGGGCCCACAGCCCTGGTCCAAGACAGCTGTCTGCTTCACAGGTCGAGCACCCTCAGCGGGGCGGTTCTGCAGCTCAGCATCTGGAGCCGGCCGCGCTTCGGCCTCGGGCGGGGGCGTGTCAGGAGGCGTGTCCTGGGCGTGTCGGAGGCGGGGCCAAGGCGGGGGCAAGCCGCGCCCCTCGGCCGTGCGAGAGGCCGAGCTTGCTGCATTGCAGCCGCCGCGGCGCCGCTCGGCTCCTCACTCCCAACAATGGCGGCTCCGAGCCCGAGCCGGCGGCGGCGCGCTCCGCGCAGCGGCAGCCGGCACCCCGGGCCCCGTAGGGTCCCGCGGCGCCGGGCCAAACCCGCCCGTACCAGCAGCATGCAGGGTAAGGAACGCGGCCCGGCGCCGAGACCCGGCCCCTAGCCGCGGCCACCCCCGTCGTCCCTGCCCCAGCGGACGCCCCCGGACCCGGCTGAGGAAGCCACGGCAGCCGCCGGCTTCTCCCTCTCTCCCTCCCAGGCTTCCCGCCCCGCTCCCGGCCGCCTCCGGCCCGTCTTGGATCCGGGCTCCGGTCCGCATAGGCCCCGGCCGCGGCCTCTGCCTGCGCTTGGCCCCTGGGCCCTACCGGGCTCCCCGCCGGCCCCTGTGGCCCACCTGGTCCGGGACCGCCCCCGCGGCCACCCCCATCGCCCCCGCCGCTTACCTGGCGCCCGCCCGGCCCCCGTTTCCGGGAACGCGCCGGCTCAGGGCTGCAGCAAGGCGGGAGGGGCGTCGGGCCTGCCTCCTAGTCCCTGACGCCGCTCAGGTAGGCGGTGGAGACAGCGGCCCCGGCCGGCGCCCCTCGGCCCCGCCGCCGCAGTGGGCCCCGCTCAGGGCCATCTTGGCTGTCGCCGAGTACAGCTGGAGCCGGACCACCGAGCTGACCTCGGGCTCCGCGGGCCTCTTGGAACCTGCGTTTTCAAACTTTTGCAGGGTTTCTGTGCGCTGGAGGGGAGGGGGGTGGGGGGCGGGTTGCCCAGGCCTGTGCCACCTGTAAGGTAGGTAGGTAGACTGCCATTGGCCTGGGAGAGGCATTTTGTTCCAGGCCAGGGATTTCTGTGTTAGCATTGCATGCAGGAAGGGAAAAAAAAAAAAAAAAGACTGAATTCGGTTTAAATGGAGAGATGCAGGAAATAGACAGGGGTCAAAGGGATACTGTAGTGTCTGGACATTTGAGGCAGCTCTGCTAATTAATGGCTTTCCCCAGTGGGAATGCTTATTAGCTCTGTATGGCTCTTGACAGGGGGTGTTTTGAAAATACCAGGCCCGAGCCTGTTAGGGACCATTTCCTTAAATTTACTGGGGAATTTTGAGTAGTAATGCTATTTTTAAAACAGGGAATCTCAGAAATCTCTTGACAACTTTAGCAAACTGCTTGTGTTGAATTATTAACAGAAAAAGGGTCGGGGTACCCTTGGTAGTCAGTGTGACCATGGTTACTTTTTTATTCCATTCTTCTTAAAGGGCTTCTTGTCTTTAGTTAGGTTCAGCAGACATTTATTGAATATTTCATGTTTATAGAGCATGCCGTATTTCAGGAGGAAGAGACAGGATTTTATTTATCTTTACATCCCTGTCACCCTCCCCATGAAATAATTTTAATGTACATAAAAACGAGTGATAGATATATAGACAGGATGATGTCAGAGCTTAGAGGACACTTTCTGTGCAGGCCCTAAGATAATTCATTCAAATTGAATTAGTTATTGGATGTCCACTGTGTTGCACAGCACATTACACTGATGAAGTATAAGATTGACTTCCTGACTGTACAGCTTTAGAATCTAGGTGGTGGTGGTGGAGGGGGGGAGCGGAAATGAAATGGCAAAATGACAATTTAGAATTGTATTTCTTGTTCCAGATGGGTGACTTATAAAGCTTATGAAAACAAGGTGGTTTGTTTGTTTTATTGGTGGGGAGGCTGACAGTTTGAAATAGCTGGATACTTTTTTGTTTTTGGTTCAAAAAATATTTATTGAGCATCTGCGTAAAACGCTCATGCTGAGTTTATGGAGAATTGAGCAGTCTCTAACTGTCCTCATGGAGGTATCCCCCTGTGAAGATGGGGGAGGGAAGGTTATTTAGCTCAACTTGAAAAATTACTAGTTGGGAAAGTAATAAAGGTAACAAGCTGGGTTTTGTGATAGAAAATAGTAGAGGGCAGTCTGCTTGATAAGATGGTCAGAGAAGGCTTGTCTGGAAAGCCTAACCCTCTTTTACCTGAAGAGAGTTCTAGGCAAAGGGAACAGTGTGTATGAAGGTTCCAAAGCAGGGAAGAGCTTGGAGTGTTCTAGGAACTCTTAAATCAGTGGTTAGGACTTTTTTCTGATGCTCTCCGTTCTCCTCAGCCCTTGTATGTTGATACCCAGTTAACTAAACTTTCTAATGAGCAGAACCCATTTTAGAAGGAAAAAGGACCTAAGACCTCCCTTTGAATTGTTGCCGAATTTTCTTTTTTTAAATCAATATTGTGTCTAGTCTTGATTGATTCAGGAATGTGTTATATCTTGTTCTTGAAACTCTTTTCATTAGTCAGAATGAAGTGCTTGACATTCTCCGGATGTTGTCTAGCACAGTCTGAGTTATAAAGCTTGAACTTAAGCAGCAATTGAGGATCTTTCTTTTTGGTTTGTTTTGTTCTGCTGAGAGTCACACCTCCCATACTCTACTTCATCTACCAAGGATCTTCTGCTTTAGATCAGACTTCACAGAGTGGGCCTTAGAAGATGTTTGATGTACTCCCTTCTGCCCCAATCTAGTTATACTTACCACTCAAAAAACTTCCTTCCTGGAAGTTGTTAATGACCATGCTCTTTGGAACAGCAGGATTCAGTTGTGTGACATAAGGAATGTTTCATGCAGTAGACCTTGGCCATCCTCTTTCGTGGTAAGCACTGTGGTGGGCACTGGATAACCTTGAATACTTTTTCATGGCTTCATGTTTGTGGCCCAAGAGTGGTCCAGGCTGGGCAATATTGTTTTCTTAATGTACTGCTTAAGAACCAGAGCTCTGGAGTCCTGGGTTTGAATCTCTTGGCCGGGATTTAGGTATGCGTGTTGTGACCGGGGCAATGAACTTGGCCTTTTGAAGCCTCAGTTTCTCACTTGGAAAGTAGGAATAATGCTTACCTCCCCAGTGGCTTTGAGAATGAATGCATGTAAGCCTGGGACCTGGCATGTAGTAAGGATGCAATACAAATTAGCCATCATTGTTAGTAGCGACAATATTGTTATGGTCTCATTAATGTTCCCTTTTATTATTGGTAAATGAGTCCCTAACCTCTCATTATTTACTGCACAATTTCTTTAGCTTCATGTTACTAGGTCCTGCTGTTCTCTCTAGCCTGTTGATTTCCCCACTTTTTGTTACTGATCTGTCCTTTCAGAGTATCCTAGATGAGATTTTACTCTACTTCAAACTCCAGATCTTTTTTTTTCTGGATTGGAGGACTCCCAAATAAATTACAATGTGAACGATATGAAACAGAAGTCTAGCTATCAATTTGCTCTACTTATTTTTTTCTTAGGGGATGGGTAGATGGTTGGAATGGGATATATAGTGAATTTGACTTTATAACAGTAATCAACAGACCTAGCTTTAGTTGCAAGTTTATACTAATAGTTGTGGCTTCTAATCTGGCCATTTGTGCCACTGTCCCTCAGGTAATAGGGAATAACTGCTAATTTTGTTATTACTCAATAGATTTGAGTGTTTTCACTCATTCTGACTCATTTTTTTTTTTTCATGTTCATTCACAAACACACCCAACCTTTATAAGTTGAGTGGTTCTTATGCTTTGGTTCTTTGATGACTAAAGCTAACAAAATGTAGATCTGTTTGCCAAGGTAGGTAAGTGGTTTTATAAAAGTATATTTGGCATTAGGATGAGTTTGCATTTGAGAGAGGAAACGATACTCAAATGAACTACTCTGAGAAATGTTTTTATTCTTAATGTTTCATCAATAATTTGTTAATGTAGATAGATGTAATAGGAAAATTTCTTGCATATTAGGGCTTCATTCTGTGGAAAAGTATGATTCTTGAGTCCAAGAAATTTTAGTCAACCTAAAATACGGAATTGACTTGTAACATTCAAGAACCTTCCTAGCCATGGCTTAGACTTTCTCCTGTGGCAAATCTAAAGCCTTGTGACTTCAGCTGGGTTAGTGTGAATCCTGTAAAGAGAAGGTTCCGTTATACCAGGTAATTAATCTTAGAGATGTGTAGCAAATAGTACTAGATAGTATCGTGGTTGTCATGTTAGAGAATAGCATACTCTGATTAATAAAGGTTGCCAGTTAGTTGAGAATTCAACAGCTTCTATAATGAAATTGCATAGGCAGGATGATTCCTTTTCCAGTAGTAGCTGTAGCAGCTAGCGTTCCCATAGCATGTAGTAATGTTTAAGAAACAGAAGGATGTTGAAGTGGAAAGAGCATTGGTCTTAGACCCAGAAAACTATGGTTAAGGTAACTGCTCTGATGTTTACAAATGTTGTGATTTTAGGGAAATTACCTAACTTTTCTGAACTCTCTGTTTGGAAATTTCTCATCTGTTAAAATAGGGATAATGCCTAACCTGTAGGGCCATTTTAAGAATCACATTCTTAATGTACATGAAAGTGCTTTGAAAATTATAAAATATAAGTATATACGGATTGTTATTAGACATTATTTGCCTGCTGGAGAAATGTCAGTTTTCAATAGATGTTTTCCTGCAATGGTTAGAATAGAATCTATAATTCATTACGAAAAACACTGAGCCATTTGTAAAATACTTGTTATGAGAAATAGTTACAAAGTGTATGTTGTAGATGCCTCTGATTCTCTTAAAGTGCTGATCTAGGCAGTTTTTTTTCTTCTTTTTCTTAGTTCTTAATATAGGTATATAACAAAAAACTTAGAGACCAGTCCAGTCCTTAGCTACTTACTCTTAGCTGAGCATTTTTATATATCAATTTAAGTAAAAAGATGATAGCTTGATTCTGCTTTACAAAACACACCCAATACTTTAAAATGTAATGAAGTATATCTGTTAAGAAAAGTTAAGGAAGATTTAAAATCAATGTAGTTATTTCTCCTAATAATATTTGAATACAAAATGTATATGAAATGTCCTGTTTTTGAATTTGTTTATCTGTTTTTACCAATTATTCTGGTTTTCGAAAACCGTGGGAGACCTTTATCTTTAATTTTAAAGAACTGAATTGTGCAGTGAGGAGTTTAAAACCCCAGAACTGCTTGCGTTTCCCAGTGTGTTGCATAACATTTCTTTCACTATTTAACATAACCTCATACAAGTCCACTTCAGCAAATTAGTCCCCACTCAAAGCACAGATTGCATTTCTTTTTATGTTCCCTTAAAAATTAGAGCAACCCTAGTATTAAAGTAAAAAAGTGGAAAACATCTCACCTCACATTTAGAATGCATACTTTTTCACATTTTCCTCTAAAATACCTTAGTAGCGTAAATGTGTGCTGAAACTTGTTTAAGATGGGATATTAGTTAACCCTGTATTTTGAGTTGTTTTCTTTTTTCGTAAATTTTTCTTCTTTCACTAATTTGAGAAGCTGGATTGATGTGAGCCCACAGAGTTTCCTTATTTTTAGGGGTCTGGATATCATAATCCTAACTCCATTCTACATAATCCAGGTCAGTCTCCTTTGTACTTTCTAGGAGATGGAGATAGCTCCAATGATACAACCTGAGGAACTTTAATTGAGGCTTAAAAAAGAAAGGGGAACTAACAGTTAACAACTCTCTTTTCACTGTTCTTACCTAATTTGATGCTCGCAACCATCCTTTAAAGGTAAGTGGGCATAGTCCCTTTCATAGATTAGGGGTAGACATTTCTTTGTTCTGGTGGAGGTGGGTTTTAACCACCTGTGTGACTGGTAGCCTTTGCTCCTCTTACTGCTCTACTGCATGGTTCTCTGAGCCTCTTGAAGTCATTTCGGCCATTCAGGTCTGAAGGAAGAATCTTTGCCAGAAATGAGGCAGATTCAGGAATAGAGGAGAGAGATTATTTTGGGTTTCAGTAAGGGGGCGGAAGCTCCAAGCAACCAGCCACCTTTTGAGATGATTTTGGAGCCTTGGTGCTCCAAGAATGGTGCACTTTATGTTACAGTGTTCTAAACTTGCTGGAGGGTTTACAGTGGCATTTTGATTCTGGAGACATTTCGGTTGGGAATCTCCAAGTAAGTAGAAAACTTTAATTACAGGAAACCAGTGCAGATTTGAAAGGTAATAGAATCCTTTTAACACTATATATAAAAGGAACTCATTTGGCATAAAATGTAACAAATGTTGCCATTCTGGCTAAATTTGTAATCTGGGCAAATTACTATTTTTGCTAGTGGATGTGGGATAGCTTCTAGCTGTTTCCTCCCAACTCCAGAAAATCTTCAGGTATCCCTTCATATACTCGGTAAGGTTGGGAGTTTAATATGTACTTACATTATTAGAAAGTATTCAAGTCATAAGATTGGCCTTGCTTGTAGCTGCACAGTAAAAAGGAGATGATTAGCCAGTAGTTTACCCAACTCAAGGTGGGCCTTTTGAATGAAGAAAACAATTACATCATATGCAGCTTGGTTCTTTAAGAACAACACATTATTCTCCACCACGGAGCAAGAGAATTAAAACGGACATCACAACAGCTTTTTCAAGCTATATTGTATTTCATCTTACCCAAAATTGCTCAAACGTTGAAAAGCGAGGAATCAAGAAAAGTGTTGCCAGACGTATATATCTGAACACACACCAAATTGTTCAAACGTTTAAAAAAAGAGAAATCAAGCAAAGTGTTACCAGACATATATATCTGAGATATCTATATGTCAGATGTATATATATCTGACATGCCTATGTCTATTTATTGCCTGGCTTTGCTAAAGAAATCAGTGACATTAAGGAGCTCCCCTGATGATTTTGGCAGTTTCCCTGGGATCTAGTTATGTGCCTGTCACGGGGAAGCGTCCATCTTTTTGGGGTTGTTAAGAGTCCTCAGGATGCCAGGCTGTGCCTAGGAAGGGTTGTGGCAGAGGTGTGGAGTGTGGGGTGGGGATTCCCAGGGCTGTCGGGAGTCCTTCCCTTTTAATTCTCTCAAGATGACTGTGAATGAAAGGAGAAAGACTGGTTTTGTGTAGGTTAAGCTGGTCTGGTGAGCCCCAAAAGATAGGGAAGGTGTCATAATCATCGCTCCCATGAGGGAGAGAACAGGAATAACAGTGCCTATGATAATAACCTGCTTTAGTCCAGGCTTTTGGTTGGACTTTTTAGATTTATTTTCCCATTTATTCATCACAAAGCTCTTTTGGGTATTATTTTATGAGCCTCATAAAAGTTAGATACTTGCCTGAAGGAACATAATTGTAAGTTACTGTCTCAGTATACTGTGCTTCATTAAACAGGCTTGAGAAGGTAATGTGGCATTTCGTTTTGTGGCCAAAGAATAAATAAGGTGGTCATTACCCAAAAGGAGAGAAAGAGCTGGCATTATGAGGAGGACAAGATCTTGAATTTAAAAAGTGTGGAAGGGATTTGATTAGTATTTTATCAACTCCTGACTGGTGGGTGATTCTAACAACCTGGAATTGCCAACTTAGGGTGGCTCCCTTTTGATAAAGTTTCAGAAAGTTGAGGTAAGGAAATCTAAAAGAAGTAAACCAGCAGGAAATAAATCTTGGGGTACTTGTTCTGAGTACAGTGAAAATACAAATTTAGGGCAGGTTTAGATAATGCATTAGATGTTAGAGCCATAGTAATTTACTATGGGTAGCTGCGGTTTAAGGCACATGCCAGAATTTTGAGGTTGGAAGTTTCAAGGTGTCAGACAACTAGACCCTTCATGCTTGTGACAAAGGAAAGACTTTGTAGCATGGTCTATGGGCATGACTCAGTAAGGCAGCTCTGATTTTCTTTACATTAGTGTGGGTTCATATTGTAGTTCATAATGCACTTTCAGCAGTACAAAAATCCAGAATGTCCAGGGAATCAGAAGCAACTACTGAGGAGGTAGGAAACTACTTATGTCCTGCACCACCCCTCTCTGATTTATATCATCAACCTAGAGGAATGGGAATGGAGATAACTACAAAACCCCGTAATGGCCATACACGAGCGAAGTTAGATTTAGGCACACTGTTTTCAAACCCTTGAGATAATGTTATTTATTTTAAAATGACACCACTAAGGCTCAAGTGAAATGACTTCAGTTTCACAGTTGGAACTAGAACTCTGCTGTCCTAACATGCTCCATTTTGTTTTTTACTTTATCAAATACTGTTTGCTTTTTGTCTTTATAAACCCTTACACATCCTAAATAGCCTCTTACCTCACTGTATGTGGTAAGAACAGTAAATTGCAGGTTTCAAGTTATGGCCACATAAAATATCTTAAAATTGAGGTAAGAGGGTGAGAATGAGGGGCAAATGTGGGAATGAGGGTAGGAGAGACCTACAAAGAAAAGGAGGAGGAAAACCCCATGTAGCTTTATTTCTCGTATAGGCTTGCTAGCATTCTGTCCTATGCATTTTGATACTGATTCATCAATGTGAAGAATTTAAATTCTTAAATAAATATTATTCTTCATATTTATTCTAAGGTTTAATTAAACTTACCTGGAGCCAGGAAAATGAAAAGACTCAAATTTACCCCTACTTGCAATGGGGAAAATATAAATGGAGGATCATGTCAAATTAAGCCCCAGGGTACAGATAGTTCACCCAGATATAAAAAAGGGAGGCACACAAGACTTTTAAAATGTAGCCAATTACTGTCAACAGGTTCAACTGATTATCCAGTACTTCCAGAGATACGACTTTAAGTGAATAGGAAGTCAGAATTTCGGAGACAAGGGAGACTTCAAAAATTAAACATATTGGCCAGGTGAGATGGCTCATGCCTATAATCCCATCACTTTGGGAGACCGAGGCAGGAGGGTTGTTTGAGACTAGGCTGGGCAACATGTTCGGACTCCATCTCTACAAAAAAAAAAACACAAAAAACAAAAAAACCCCCAAAATTAGCCAGACATAGTGGCTTGTACCTGGTGAGATGAGAGGATTGCTTGAACCCAGGAGTTTGAGGCTGCAGTGAGCTATGATCATGCCACTGCACTCCAGCATGGGCGATAGCAAGACCCTGTCTCTTTAAAGAAAAATAAAATAAAATGAACATATGTGAGTGAATACTAATGAATATTATAGCATAACTAAGAACTTGCATTTTGTAAAGTTGCGGATATTGGAAGTTTTCCTCACTTTTCCTTCCAACCATCTTTCTCTTATACAAGATTGTTGCTTGTCCCCTTTGCCCATCCTTACCCTTTTGAGTATGAGCTAGTGGAGCTATTTGATACTTTCCCAAATCTGTACTGTAAGCACTAACTTTCTGGCTTTTGCAGGTCTTAGAGGTTTAGACAGACTGAAAAGGCTTCTTACCTAATTTAACTGATTAAGTTAAGAAAGTTACAGAATTGCTAAAGAAAAGGTGAGCCTGTGTGTTCCAGTTAATTTAGCCCTTGCTTGTCAGCAGACTCTGGGCTAGTTACCAAGTATTTTCTTGGTGAGAAATAATGCAGAGAGATGGATGTTTGGATAAGACCCCAGAATTTGTTCACCTGGTCACTTCATAATTAGATACAAAGAACAAGTCTATACTTATGCCTTGAACATTTTAATCCCCTTTCCACCTCTTTTGTAGCTACTTACATAGATTCTGTACTGGTGAGAGAACTTCAGGTTTTGAGAGTTTTTTAGCGCTTAAACTGGGGCTTAGCTTGTAATGTGTTAGAGCAGTCATTGGTGACGTTCTGTCATTTTCAGTCACATATACCTTAACATTTTTAATATGCACTTATTAAGCAATGGAACTTTCTTTTTTACACAACCTTACATACAGATCCAATTGATTTCTTTTTCATATACCTTACAAATTTGTTTCCTTGCTCCTTTCACCATCCATATTACTATTTTGTTCACCTCTTATCTCACCTTTTCACCTCTTTCTTTTTGCTACCTAGTAAGGTATTTTGCTTTAAAGTCATTTGTTTCCCCAGCCTCCTCTCCAGTTGTAGTAGAAGGTGAGTTTTACCTTCCCTTTTCCAGTGGGATGTGGGGAAGACTTGCCTGCTACTTCCAGAGTACCCTTTTCTTCCTGAATGTACTCAGTTCATTTTGTGTGGTAGGAGGCCAGTGGCTTTTAGTTACTTAGGCTTATAAGACCCATATATCTCTGTTTTTCTTTATGAATTCTGTTCCGCTTCACGTTTGGTGGGGCAGCATATTGACCTTCAGTGGTAGAGAGACCAGGGTCAGACCTTCTAGGTTTGCCCTAGTACTTCTTTCCCATGAAGTCTCCGTTCTCACTTCTTCCTGCGTTGTCGTTTGTGTGATAAGGTAGTCAACAGTGGATTACTTTGGTGGTACACCAAAGATACTTTCATGTCAAAGTGGCTACATTAGCATTTTTCAGTTTTTGTACTTTATAGATGGTATCTTCTTAGAATCCTAAGAATTTTGATAACTGGATAGGAAAGACTACTTAACTATCCTTCCTTCAGTCCTGGCTCTTTTTTCTGTATGTTTTGATTGAATTTGTTTAAACACAAAGTTATTGTGACTTTACTTCCTTCATTTTGTTCCCCAAAACAGTAATAAACACAAGCGTAGATAGACCACTAACAAAAAACCAGTTATCCACTCACTAAACTAGGGGTGAAAGAATATTTTGTGAAGGCTTTTGTTTTAAATGGCTTATTTTACTGGGTGCCTCTTACTAAAAATTATATCTGTATACAATGTATGCATAAGGTGGAACCAAATCCAACTGGATTTGGAAAATGTGTTTAGGTTTCTAAGGGAAACTCACAGGTTTTCTTCTTAAAACTTCTAAAGTACTCAGCTTTCTCATTCCTAGGGACACCATCTTTTTTTCAGGCCTATTTTAGAAGAATCAACCCCTCTTCAGCAGTTCATTGTCTTATTGTTTGAAGTTAGCTAATTTACTAGGAAATGTTTTATGTGTGTAAGTTTCACAATTTATGAAGTGCTGAAACTTTTGAATCATAGATGGTAATTAATCATGGGTAACTCTAAATCAGAAATTTAAGTTAGTTAAGTAACTCATATTCTGTATTTGTAGGTTGAAAACATTGAAAAAATGGACAGAACTATCTTAAAGGTTACTGTTAACTTCTAAGGGCTTATATTATAGTTCTTTTATTAAATATATGTGAAAATAAAGATTAAGACTGCAACACAATTTAAACTTGATTTCAGTTTCATAAAATATGTTACATCTACGTCTGACAGAACTAAAGTTTTTAAAGAAAGCTCATGTGTTATTGTTGTCTCTGGTGGGGGTAATGTGATTTGACCTGTTCTTGAATTCGTTTTATTCAAAATTTAATATAAAATGCAATGTCATGTTCCAATTTTGGTTTGTTTGATTTACAGTAAATGAACTGGAACTTATCTTTTTTACTTTAGGCTTTCAGATAAACTTCTGTGAAAAGGCACAAAGTAAGCTACAAATTTTATGATATTATGCTATTTATTTTTTTCATATCCATCTTGGTATTGGGAATGTGTCCACTATTGTTTCAGCGAACTAGCCTTGGCAATTTTACATTCAAAGAGCTTCCATTTTTCATTCTTCCAAATACTAAAAAAAATTATATTCTTGATTGTAAATTGTACTTTTTTCACTTGAAATTGAAATAGCAAAATATATATGGGTATTTAGATGTATATAATATGAAAATATGTATTTAGGTGTAGAAAAGTATATATAGGTATTCAGACTTATCCCTAATTTAAATTACAAATCAAAGAGAATTCACTTTTAAGATCGTGGCGCAGAAAGTATAGAGCTATTTTCAGAGATCTTATGCTTTAAAATTGAATTATTATAAACCATACGTTGAATATATTTGTAATTTTTTTCCTTAAAACAAAACAGTGTTTTTCTCTTGCCTCCCTCACCATCCTTATTCTATATTAGGACACTAGTCTTCATATAATACAAAATAGACTTTCTATATTAAAGTTATAAACCTTGCATTTTATTTTATTTCATTGAGACAGGGTCCCACTCTGTTGTTCAGGCTGGAGTGCAGTGATGCAGTCATAGCTCACTGCAGCCTTGACCTCCCTCAAGCGATCCTCCTGTCTCAGCCTCCTGAGTAACGGGGACTACAGGTGCATGCCACCATGCCTGACTGACTTTAAACTTTTTTGTAGAGACAGGGTCTCGCTTTGTTGCCTAGGCTAGTTTCGAACTCCTGGGCTCAAGAGATCCTCCTTTCTTGGCCTCTCAAAATGCCAAGATTACAGGTGTGAGCCACTGCACCTGGCCAAAAAGAAAAAGCATTTAAGCTTAAATGTCATCTGTATAAAGTACAGTTAAAAAAATCTCATCTCAAGGAGACTACTCTCCAGTTAACATACAAATATACCAAAATGTGATATAGGTCGTTTTGTCTTCTTTTTATTCATGAACTGGAGAAGAATGATGCTTTGATATGTATCATTCTTGAGTAAATTGATTCAAAGGAAAAAAAAAAATTAACCTGGAGAAAACATTTCTATGTTTAAAATTTTTTTGGAATGAGAATGTATAGTTTCTACTCTTTGATTGTTATGATGCCTTTGAAATGTAGTTAGCAAAAATTTATTTCTTGAATGGTTCACCCACAGTGTAACTGTAGCGATCAAGCAGTTAGACCCTAGGATAAAAGTTTTTTTAATTGGTTCATTACTGTTACTCCTCCCTTGACTTAAATAACGGACTAAAAATAATATGATTTCCTGCTCATAGTGAACCTTTATATATGATACATATCTATATGTAATGAAGTTACAACTTCTATTTTATGTTTTAATTTTGACACGTTCACTGTGATAATTTTAGCTTTGACTTTTAAAATGTCTACTTAATATTTAGCCAGACAGTGGTTAGCTTTTATTTGTATTTTAACCTAAAATCTAATTAATGAAAAAGACTGTCTTGTATTTTTGTTCATTTTGGAGACAGGGTCTCACTGTGCTTCCCAAGTTGGAGCCCAGCCTCGAATTCCTGGGTTCAAGTGATTTTCCCACCTCAGCCTCCCAAGCAGCTGGAACTACAGCTGTATGCCACCACAGCCAGCTCATTTAAAATTTTTTTTGTAGAAATGGAATGTTGCTACTTTGCCCAGGCTGGTCTCGAACTCCTGGCTTTAAGCAGTTGCACTTCGGCCTTCCATAGTGCTGAGATTACAGGCATGAGCTACCACACCTGGCCTGACTTTTTAAAAATTTTAATTTGTATTCACATTATTGTTCTTTTATTTAACTTAGTTCTATTGTAGATATAAAACAAGAGAAACATTGATTATAGTAAGATTGTATATACAGTGTCTGTCAGTAGCTTTCTATGTGGATTAAAAATGCCTTTGTTCTAAATGGCTCTGTTTTTGTCGTTATAGAAATGATAGGTTTGCAGTTCGGCCTGCTTTGATACATATGGAAGAATTTAACATTGGAGGCTTGGGACAGCGGAACCTATCAGAACTTAATTATGTGGTGGAGGGGCATACGTATTCCCACTTTGATTATTCACCTTGATTGCCCTCACCATCTCTTAATACTGTGGCTGCCTTCTCCTCGCTTTTCACATCTCTCTTTTTATTTCTGCCTCTTCCCGTTGGAAGGCTCCTCTTTATTTTCCAGCTTTTGGGATTCAACACAGTTATTTATATACATTCATTCACGAATCACATATTGGACACCTAGAAACCATACAGTAAGCGAGATTCTTGGTACAGAAATGAATACAGTACAGGAATAGGCCCCTGCCCTTAGCAGGGCCTACACTAAGCTCATAGTGTAGTAGACCAGAGTTGATCCTTCATTGATTACATAAATGTTCAACCCCTGATGTTACATACTAATTGATTTTTAGCTGGAACCAGGGTGAGGATGGTGCAGGAGTGGATCTGTCCTGGGCACCTTTGATCCTGCTGTTATCTCATGAGAGAGAATGAGCATAAAGGGTGCTGAGAGTCTCATGATAACTCTTTCTTAATTGAACACCATGTCTTAGGGATCCAGCAATGGGCCTACCCTACTTTGGAGTTAAGCAGATGTGTCTGTGCTGGCTCAGACCTCAGTGAAAGACTCAGGGAATGGGAGTGCACACATCAGGGAGGGGAGCTGGAGACTTGATAGAGATGGCCAGCCCTAAGTTGACAGTGTGTGTTTTTGTACTATCAGTACCTATATTTTAGTATAAGTTCTCAGTTGCTTACATATATTAACACTTCTAAATCTGGTCCTGTGATTTGCATGACTTAAAAAATTAAAAGTGCAAATCTGTAATTTTTGCAGACAATCTGCTGGTTTGCTCTGGAATACAGACATTAACTCTGTGGTAAAAGTGGTCACTCATTTCTTTAAAATTTGGCTTGGGCTGGGCACGGTGGCTCATGCCTGTAATCCCAGCACTTTGGGAGGCCACAGCAGGCAGATCACCTAAGGTTGGGAGTTCAAGACCAGTCTGACCAACATGGAGAAACTCTGCCTCTACTAAAAATACAAAATTAGCTGGGTGAGGTGACACATGCCTGTAATCCCAGCTACTTGGGAGTCTGAGGCAGGAGAATCGCTTGAACCGGGGAGGCAGAGGTTGCAGTGAGCTGAGATCGTGCCATGGCACTCCAGCCTGGTCAACAAAAGCGAAACTCTGTCTCAAAATAAATAAATAACTCCATCTCAAAAAAAGAAAATACAAATGAAAGTGAAGACTTGAAATCATCAAAGGACTGATTTCTCCACTGTTGGGCACACTGTATTTGTGGAATCTCCACTTTTATTCGAAGGATATTTCAGAATTATCAGATAAACTTATGTTTAATTTATTAAAAAGAACTATATGTCATACAGTAGTTGTAGGAAGGTATGGGGCAAAAAGCACAAAATTAGATATTCAAGTCTGATAAGTCTTGAGTACTGGCTTCTTCAAATGCTCAAATCTATCACAAATAAAAAAGATTTGTTGTAAGATGATTCTGATGACTAATGGAAGCTCTGAAGGATTAATTTTTTTCATTGTTTGACTTCACGTAGTTTTGCTCTTTTATTGCTACATCACTCTCTTTTAATCACTTTATTACAGTTGCCTGTTACAAGTCAGTGGAGTTTTATTGGAGATGTGTGTGTATATATTTACATGCACAAATAGAGATTACATATTTAATTTGGGAAACAGATTTCTATAAAATTCAATAAAATTCACTCTGCTCCTCACAGTCTTCCTTTTATAGATTATGGTTTATGCATTTATCTACTCTTCAGTTTATTTTCTAAATATATGTTTATTTTAGATAAAATAAACTTCAAGTTATATTTATTTAAGACCATAGTGTCATGTTTTCTTTAATACTGTTGGATCATTGAATTTTTCTGAAGTCTGAATGTAAGAATACTTTAGGGAAAAAAATATTTTTCCGTTTGTAAATGTAGAGTTATAAGTGTAGAGGTCCTGTCTTAGAAAGTTGATTAATTTATCAGTTATTTGAAGATAATGTTTTTGTACATGTAAAGATATTTATATAATTTATGACCATATCCCACTGACTTTAATGAGCTAACCTGTGAACACAGTTGTTTAGAATATGACTTACTTGCTTTATAAAACCAGTTTTTCATTTTTTTTTGAGGAGGGATGAGGATTTGCCTGAAAACATTTTTTTTCACAAGCTACCCAACTACCAAAAAATCGTTCTTCCAAAACCTCCTGATGTTGATTCCTCGTGAAGAGCAACTGAGTTGCCCAACGTGTGCCACTTGTGACAGAAGCCCCTTTTTTAGAAACATAGTTTTGAGAAATGCTTTTGTGAATTGAATTTACCTTAGTGTTGTCAGCATTCTAATTTTTTTTTTTTTTCAGATGAGAATCGTGATTCGTTAAGGATCCTTGGGCATAGGGATTTTCCCCTGAAAGTGCCTAACCGAATTGTGTGCTAATCAGAGTGATAGTAGCTAGGTGTTTGGCAAATACTCTTTTAATAATTTATTTTTCACTCAAAGGTACTTTTAGCTCTTTATCTATCACCATCTTCCCCCCCACCTTGTTTTTTTTTTTTAACTGTAGTATATTATCAGTTCATGGCTGAAGAGTTCTGGAGCTCTAAATATTTTGGGTAGCGTTAAGTTTCTGTAGCTTTGTCTTTTACATTTTTGGTGGCCTTAAAAACTTTGTGCTTTTAAAAAATTGTTTAACTTGGAAGTGTTTGCATAGCAACAGGATGTTTATTTAGAAGATTAGATGCTCCAGAGCTATTGTTCTGGATGCTGCGAATTGAAATTAGAGTACAGGTGGTGGTGGGTTTTGGTGGCACTGCACATCAGTATATTTGGAGGAAAAAAAGGAGGCTTTCTGCAGACTGATTTAAAAGTATCCCTAATTGTTTTTTAAATTGGTAATAATAAAAAGGAAACCATAAAGAGGAAGAAGGATGTTTTGTGAATCTTCCAAGAAATCTGGGAAAGATACAAAGTTTACTGACCTGTTAAGAAGTGTCTGTAAATAATGTTTTGACTTCATTGGAGTGGAATAGAGGAAGACAGGAAAAGTAAGGAGTGGAGGGAAGGTTAAGTTGTTCTGCATTTAAAACTAAGAACTTACAAAATTCAGCTGGTTAAATTTCTAATTCTTCATTTTGTAGCAAAATCTGTAGCCAGGGACAAAAATTACATCATTTGGAAATTATTAAATTCAACTGAATTTGTTAGCAATCCTAAGAAACAAAATGTCATTTATTGCTCTTGGAGGTTTATACAGTTTATATAAGTTTATATATATATAGATAATGAAGTTAGTTGAAAAACGAGACTTGTAGGATTAGCCATAAGCCAGACTAACATCTAATATTCATTACTATATATTGTGGGGACCATGATAAATCGTCAATGGGAAGTCCATCTGCTTGGAAAAAAAGTTTTTATACTAGTTAAAGCCCAGGAACTGTAGAAGTGATATATTCCAGAGTCAGGATTCACCTATTCCTCTCATACTTGATGCTTATACCTTATACTATTCTAAAGGGAATATTGCTTAGTTGTCTTTGACCTTGGAAATGGTGGGAACATGAATTTGTCCTGAAAATGCTTTTTGTTGCTAGGAGAAGGAAGGTTTCTAACAGCTATTGCACCTTAAAATAATTTGGGGATGCTTAATGTGTGACATTTTTGATAAGAAAATAATTAAATAGGGCTTTCCCACATTGCAGAAAGTTTTCATTTATATGCCACTTGAACTTTACTACTAGCAACAAAGGGATGTTGACAAAACTTTCAGAATTGAACAGACACAGAGTAGAAATGATATGGAAAGTTTCCAGAGAGTGTTCCCAACTGAATCCAGTTAAAGTGGTTTTCAATTTAGCTCATACATTTAGGGTGATGGTTTTCAGATAAGGTGTAGTAAATATTTGGATTATCACTACATGGTTTTATGAGTTCCAAATCTAGGCAAAAATGTCCAGTTAATAAGATGCACTAAGAAAAACTTGTGACTTCATCTTGGTGTTCATTTTCTCTAGGTAGAAATGCCAAATGAACATTAATCAGAAAGGAAAATCAAGTGCATACGAACATATTCACTCCCTTTTAGAGAAGCTCTTTTAAGGATAAGGAAAGAGAGGCACAAATGTAACAGTTAACAAATCTGTATCTGTATGTATCTTCAATAGATGGATAAAGATATTACCAATGATAAGAAGCACTGGGATCCTTAAAGATGAATTAAATCTAGAGCCTACTCTGAAGAAGTGTATGTTCTTTGAGAGATTGAGCATGTATAGGGGCTGTGTGGTAGAAATAATAACTCTGGATGTGTGTCAAACCCTGCTCTAAGCACTTTATATTAACTCCTTTAATTCTCACGACAACCTTATGAAGTAGGTATCATAGTTAGTATAGATGAGGAAACTGAAGCACAGAGAGGTTAAATAAAATTTCCAAAGTCATACAGCTAATAAGGGGCAGAACTGTGTGACCTTGGTCTGGTCACAGTTTACACGTTGTAAACCTTAGTGTTTTACTAATTCTTGAAAGCAGTTGGTGCTTACAGGAATGATTTTCTGAATCAAACGGCTTTTGAGGAGTCTTCATTTGCACTGGGTTATGAGATCTGGACCTACCATTTATATCTTGGTCAGCCGTTTATAAGGCTTATTAAGGTTATCCAGTAAGCCTTACTGAACATTAAAGTAGAAAGATTTGTGTTGCTATGAAGTTAGGAACACCGGATCTGCCACTAGGGAAAAAATGTTTGGCGAAAACCTAAAACTCTACTGGCCTAGAGAGATAAAAGGAATAAATTGCTCCAGGATTCTCGAATGACTTATGTGCCTGGGTACAGCTGAAGAAGATTAGTAGGAAGGAGACCTGTGAAGTCAGTGGACAAGGTGGCACAGCCATGAACTCTGAGGACACACTGCGTACAGACTGTCGTAAGGACAAACTGACACTTTTAGCAAAATTTTTATACATCCTCACCCCACTTTCTTTTTGGCAGCGTTAGAAGAAAGAACATTTAATTTTGAAAACTTTTAATAGTAGAAAATTTCAAACGTATACAAAATAGAGTAGTATAATGAACACCCATGTACCCATTATATAGCATCAACAATTACCAGCGTATAACCAATCTTATTCTTCCTCCCTCCGGCTATCTCTACTGAAATACTTTAAAGCAAATTCTGATTATCATTATTTTATCCATATAAATATGTTACATGTCTTCTAAGGGATAAGGACTCTTAAGTATATAACCTTGATACAATTAAATGAACAAAACAATATTACTAGATAGCTACTCAATGTTCACATTTCCCCAAAAACTTTGTTAATGCTTTATTTACAGTTAATTTGTTCTAGTTGAGACCTCAGCAAGGTCTCTGCAGACATTGTATTTGGCTGATATGTCTCTTAAGTTTCTTTAAGTCTGTGGTATTTCCTTCTTCTCTCTTTTCCTTACCATTTATTCATTGAAAAAATTGGTTAATTTTGTAGCATTTTATACATTTCAAATTTGGCTGATTGCATCCTTTTAGTGTTTAACATGTTCCTTCATGCCCTGTTACTTACCTTTAACTGGTAGTTACAGAAACTTGGTCAGATTTTTGGCAAGAACACTTAGTTCATAGGCAGTGCTGTGCGCTTCCTGTTGTATCACATCAGGAGGCATATGATTTCTTGTTGGAGCTCTTGTTAAGATAAACCAGTGGGCTTAGGTGCTGCCAGTGTGATCCATATAGTGTAAAGTTCTCCGTCAGCCTTTCATCTGGTAGTTTTGGCCCATTAACCTTGTCTACATTAATTATTTTCTTAGGAATAGGTTATCTCTCATTTTCAGACATTTGTGGGCTTTGCAGATAGTAGTTGTATCCAGCCAAAAAAAGACAAAATTTGTGTTTGGAGCAAATTGTAGTTAAGCCTTGATCATCTCTGACTTAACTGTGCCAGTGGTGAAGGATATGAAAGTATATTTATATGCACACATATGATGTACAAATATGTATTGGGATGCTCTGTATTTGGATACAGTGAAAACTGGAGACCTGTCCTTTATACCCTGGAACATGAGTTGACCCGTTCATTAGGGCTCGTTAATCTTTGCAGACAATCAAAAGACATGTCAAGTAATAAGATGTTCTCTGGTGAAGTTGAGGAGCCAGTGGTTACGCAAGACTAGTCCCACCAAATGAAGATCAATCCCACATCAGAGTCCAGCTTTTAAAATTTGTGTTCAGTGCTTAGAATGCTCAGACCCTTCAGGGCATTGCCTTCCCAATCCTTGGGAATCAGATTAAGTCATCAGAAGTCAGTTTTGTGAGGACTGGAAGTGGATAGGATTTCTCATCCAAGATTGAATAATAAAAATCTGATGACCTACTTGTGTTTTAATTAGTAATTACCTTTTAATGACCAGTATATTGTCCAGTTGGTGTCATTCACCCTTTAGCAGTAATAATTTCATAACCAGCTTTCCTTTTTTCCTATTCCTGTTCCTTCATGTAACTTTAACTAAATTATTAAAGTCTCTCTCATAATGTTCTACAACTAATTTGCTCTTTCGATTTTCTTTGTAAGGAACAAATTAGAAACATTTCAGTCGAGATTCTTTCATGTACTATATACACATGAAGTAGATAGAATGCAACATATCTTCTTTGAATTCCATTCATGCTCTTGATTATTCTTAATTTAGTCCAGCCTTTTAAAACTTTCAATTTGTAGAGTACATTTATGGGCAGCAAATAGTTTTTTATTGTGTCCACTAGGAAATAAAAGTGTCATTCACATGTTAATGTTTTTGAAATTGGGAGTTACTTAATGAGGGTCAAAAGAAGCCATTCGGATGGGAAGAGGAGCATAACATTGCTGATTATTACAGTATTACCTTTGTGTGGAAGATGCCTGCTCATTTTCTACCTTTGTGATTTGCTTTTGTAGTGACATAGTTGGATTTTGATTTAAATTTGACTGAATTGTTACCTAACATTTCTTAAAAATGATTACATAGTGTAATGCAGCACTGAAATGGAAAGTTGGTGAAGTATACAAAAGATCGCCACATGTCTTATGACTCATGGCAGTTAAAATGCCACATATCTTTTCTAAGCCAGAAGATGTCTGACTAATTTTGTGTGATGAAGTTCTATTGTTAGCATTTTCTACTAAAAGCTTCTGGTAACTTTTCAGAGAACCTGCATAACATCCAGTTACACGTTTTGATTAATGAGGAAAAAAAAGAAACAACAGATTGGACCCATCAGGAAATACGGATAAAACACCCTATTGTGTCTCTTAGTGAAACTGTTTGTCCTCAAGATGTTAAATCAGACATTTGAGCTTCGATTCGTTATTTATTGAAGGAATATTTGAGTTCCTATTAAATGACAGGTGCTGTTACGAGAAGAACTGAGTTGTCGGACTCATTAGAATGTTCTGTCAGATTTCCAATGGTCAGAAGTCATGCAGATGGAGGCTAGGCATGGTGGCTCATGCCTGTAATCTTAGCACTTTGGGATGCTGAGGCGGATGGATCATCTCAGGTCAGGAGGTGGAGAGCAGCCTGGCCAACATGGTGAAACCCCGTCTCTACTAAAAATACAAAAATTAGCTGGGTGTGGTGCCGGGCACCGATAGTCTCAGCTACTTGGGAGGCTGAGGCAGGAGAATTGCTTGAACCCAGGAGGTGGAGGTTGCAGTGAGCCGAGATCGTGCCATTGCACTCCAGCCTGGGCAACAAGAACAAAATCTCAAAAAAAAAAAAAAAACCCAGAAAAACAAACAAAAAAAAGGACCGTGTACTGGTAACAGGTTATTATAAGACCTCTCTAAATGGTCTTAATTAAATTAAAATATAAACAAAATTATGTATATGACTTAATTATTCTTTTGCCTTTCTGGATTCCTAAGGACACATCATGGTGAAAAACAGCTATGACAGGTAAAGTAGTGGTATGAATTGTTTGCTTTGAGGATAAAGTAATTGGTCAGTTGGACAAGGTAGTCAGGCGTGCCCTGGAGGGTGGAGAGAAGTCAGCTTGGAATAAAAAATTCACTGAACCTGGGCAACATGGTGAAACCTCTTCTCTACAAAAAATACAAAAATTAGCTAGGCATGGTGGCCTGTAATCCCAGCTACCCAGGAGGCTGCGGTGGGAGTGTCGTTTAAGCTTGAGAGGTGAAAGCCGCAGTAAGACATGATCATGCCGCTGCACTCCAGCCTGGGCAACAGAGTGAAACCTTCTGTCAGAAAACAAACAAACAAACAAACAAACAAACAAAAAACTGTGATTCTCTATGGAGTCGAAAGGAAGGAAGGTACTCTCTAACTTTCCTGAGCAAGGAGGATGTGCTCTTACATGCTCTTTCTTCACTTTTAGAGGATGTTCTTGAAGTCAGGAGTCTGCTAGGTATTTGAAGGACATCTGACTTGATAATCCTTGATAATATTTTCACATCAGTTTGTAAATGAACTATTGATATATGATGGAGAAAAATATATTCATAAACCGTATCTTGCCACTTTATCTCTAATTCACTTGGAATTTGTTTTACTTGTTTTAGGCTTGTTTATGTATTTGGATAGTTATAAAAACCAATTACCAATATTAATGGAAATAAGGAAATTTTTATTTTATATTTTCAGTATTGACACCTTGGGGTGTTTTCTGACACTAAGCAATTCTCCAGTTCTCTGACAACAATCATGTATCCAACAATTGAATTCATTTCTGACACTATTTACCTGGAGTTAGCATTAGATCTCACAAGTTAAAGGACTCAGTGCTTTGAGATTATCCTCACTTAGGAGGCTAGTCACAAATAGGGTGTTCAGGATACTTATACTCCTGCTTGGATGACTACAGATTTGGGGATTCCCATTATCAAACTTGGCCACACCCCCCATCAAGTTTGATAATTTGCTAGAATGTCTTACAGAACTCAGGAAAGAACTTTATTACTGTTACTGGCTTATTATAAAGGTTTGAAGAGCCAAATGGAAGAGATAGGACCTTGTATAGGTCAAGGTATTGGGAATGAGGGGACAGGGAGGTAGCACAGAAGTTCTGTGACCTTTCCGGGCACACTGTCCTTGATTCATTTACCAATCTGGAAGCTCCCCAAACCCTATTGTTACGGGTTTTTATGGAGGTTTTATTAGGTAGGCGTGATTGATTGTATCATTGGCCATTGGTGATTGAACTCAGTCTCTAGTCCTTTTCTCCTTTGCATGGCAGCTGAAAGTTTTAACAGGCTACTCACTTGGTTGTTTTTTTCTGGTGACCAGCCCCTATCCTGAAGTTATATAGGGGCCCTCGGAGAGTTACCAGACACTTGCACAAACTTAGGTATGGCTGAAAGGGCCACATTATCGGTAACAAAAGACACTCCTGTCACTCAGGAAATTCTAAGGGTTTTAGAATCTCTGTGCCCCAAACCTGGGACAAAGGCAAAATGCAATTATATTTTTCATTATACTACAGGTACTTCTGTAGCAAAACTGCCTTACACACAATTGGCCCACAGCTTTGAATCTATCTGGGAAGAACAGTGGTAACCCAATAATGTGTTGTCTACTGGATGGCTGGTTTTTGTGTTGTGAAAAGGATGAACATGTTTTGTTTCCTTGGAGCAAATGGGTACTTACACTAGGAAGTTGTCTTCATCTTATAGCTTGCTTTATTCTAATCTACTTGCTAATGAAGTTCATATAGAATTGAAGTGCAGGAAGAGTTAATTACTTAGACTTATGACCAGTGTGACTTTCTTGTATAGTTAATAACATTATTACTTACAATGTTATAAACTTGCCAAGAAGGAGAAGTCATCTGATTGTTTTGATGTAAGGAAAAAACTCAAACTTTTTTCCTCTGCTTTCACACCATACAACAACAATCAGCATAGAAGACTTTGTGACCAAATATGGGGGATTTTTCCCCACCAGCAAATACGCAATCACTTCTGCAGCAGATACCAGCTGGGTGTCCTCCAGTTCAATTCTCACACTGTTTACCTGGAGATAGTGTCAGATCCCACAGGTTGAGGGCTCAGTCCCACAAGATTGCCCCCACTTCAGATATCAGTTGTTAAGTCTGGGCCTTCAGAACTTCTGACCGTCCAGCTCCCAGTTAGGGTTCCCACAACCCTCCTTTGGGGTTAATTAATTTGCTGGTCTTTCTGAAGCTGCTAGGTACTGCCAGTCATCAGTCAACTCATTAGCATCCAAAAAATACATCACCTTGGAAATTCCAAGAATGTAAGCAGTTGTGTGCCAGGACATGGGGACAAAACCAAAAGTATGTATTTCTCAATACCACATTTGGTAGCTCCTCAATTTGTGTGCTGTTGTGAGTACTTGACCTGTCAGCTGAAATATGGATCCCCTTAGCCCTGTGGCCACTCACTAGAGCTCTGTGTCATTGTCCTTGAGTCAAGAACAGCCTTATATTTCTTTCATTGTGTTGTACACATTTTTTTTTCATATGCACACATAAAAAAGGTTTGGAAGCACTGATTGGAAAAATGTTGATGTTATAGTTATAAAATATGGTTAATGTTTTTATTTCACTTACGGGTGGTGAAAAGTTGTTAAAATAGGGTGATGATAGGCTGTCGTGGCATTTACCAAGCAGGAAAAATAAATGTGATGTGAGACCTGTGGGCACTTGGTTCCTTGCTAGGGTTCAAGCAAGCTGTTCTTCAAAGAGTATCTGATACATGTCTCTGTCTGTACAGTGAGGTCAGACTAGAAGCCACTCTGTGGGCTCTGGGATATAGATGGAAACCAGAACAAGCCTTATGACTTTTCTTGGCATAGCTTTCATAAGTTTGCATGTTATATTCCTTGTTCCATTAGTAAGATCACTACCAAAAAAATAAGCATCAGTTATGTGGATGGTTTTCCAGAAATCCGAGTATCTTGTTCTTGGTACATTGTGAGACAGTAACTTGAAACTGGGGTGCTCATGAGGAGCTTAGTTAGAATATTGAGTTTGATTAGGAGGCAGAGCTTATCAAAGTGGCCTGTGTATCATGAAGTAAGAGACCACTGTTGACTGCTGTACATAGAAAATTTTGTTGGGGTTGATCAGTTTGGGTTTGTGTCTCACTTGTCTTCATGCGATTTCTGTTGATACATTCACAAGTTCGAGGCTTAAAAACACAAATGCCCTTTGGATTTTGCCAGAGTTTTAGGCATCACATGGATTAAAAAATGGTCTGAGCACCTGGATAAAATGCTGAGTACCTTTACTAACTCTTGATATTTTACAAATGTTTCCTCTTCCTGGCTAGAACTCTCAGCACATGTATAGCAGTAGTGCTTCTGTGTGAATGGAATCAGTGCGGGTATATAGCAGATTAGGCTGTTCTTATTAAGGACTGTGAAGGATGATGGTATAAGAGAACTCTTTAAATGAGCTAGGGACAAATTAAGGATTCAGAGAACTATTAATACATTCTCTTCTCCCTTGAACCAAAGGTGGAGATAACTAGCTACCTCCTTTTGGGTATCCATTTGGAACCTTCTCAGAGTAGTTTTGTAATTGTGGAATTCCAACTCTTAGGTTCCCATGAAGTCTACTTGCAAAATCATTGGAACATGGAGTTGAGGTTTAGGGGTTATTTTGGATAAGCTTTTTATATTTTGTTGGTGATTAAAATGTTGTTAAATTTCGCAGCAATTTAAACTACAGTAGGGCCTTCTTGGGTTAGTGGCTCCCTGGGTAATTTTTATGGGGTTGTACTAATCATGACTTGGCCAGAGAGATTTTCAGTTTAGCGTGTGGAATTATATATTTGCTTGTTGGTAGTAGACATCTGGCTCAGAGTCTGATAGAAAGTGATGCTGTTATTGGCTTTAAGTGATAGCTCAAAGGTGTGGCTGGCTGTAGAATCCCATAATGATGGCACTGTGCTTAACTGATGTGAAATAACTGGAGATCAGAGAGGGACTATTATAATCAATGGCATTGGTGGTTAGCTGAATCAGAGAATGGATGAATCAGTTGTGAGTTTCTGTTAATAGGTTTAAAAGGAATATAGGGTGTTTTGGGAGCCTCATTCCATGAAGCTTCATAAACCCCTTATTTTATTATAACTGAAATGAGTTAAATTTTTCTTTTCCTTGTTAGATGAACAGCTTGGAAGTGAGTTCAGGCTTTTAAGCCTTCAAACTCTCCCTGAAGACTTTTGTTAACCAAACAAGGACCCCATAGTAAGAGGTATTCTACAAGTAGAATGCTGCTTTTGCCTTTGTCTAGTGTTCTAAGAATCTGATAGGAGCTGGTAAGCCTTTTGTTGTCAAAGCAGTACCCTTTCGGGAACTGATAGAGGAATAACATAATCCTTGGTATTCTGGGTTAAATTTTTTTTTTTCTACCCAAGAAAAGGACTATGAATTTTTTGCCAGAGGCCAGAAATGCTGAGGGTGAATTATTTTGTTTTTTTCTTTGGCAGGAGAGCCTCTGAGGCCCAAGCCTGTCAGATGAGGAAAATGTTTAATATTTAGGAAGCATGGCTGTTAGTAATCTACTTTTAACCCTAGTTTAGGACTTGGCCATCATAAACGTAGACAACTATCATAATTGATAATAAAGCTGGAATTGATATCTAGCTGACTCTGTTATGCCTAGTAATGTCTTTACTCCTCACAGTGCCCCTATGGGTATCCCATTTGGCAGGTATCCCATTTGGCAGGTATGGCACTGAGGCAGAGAGGTGAAGTCATTTGCCTAAGAGATATAATATAGCTAGTAAGTAGCAGAGTTGAGCTTCAAAACTAGGGCAGTTGGCGCTGCTAGTCTATATTGCTTTTTCTGGTTTCTAATTTAGTACAATTAGGAAGGATCCTGGTTTAGGATAGGAATAGGATTTTTATGGGAAAGTGGTTTTAAACAAATCTACAAAGAAAGCTGAATTCTTTGTTGCTAATATATTTTGTTGGTTTAAACGCTATCAAACATTTTCCAGTTTTCTTCTCTAAATAATTTAATAATTTCTCAATTAGGTTTTAATATGTACTTGTAACTAATATCATAGTAGTTACCACTTTTCATGTCTACTGTTTGCCAACTGTTGTAGCATATTTAAGGTATATTGATCCTTATCACAACAGTACTGCCAAGTAGGGGATTGTTTTTATCCTGGTTTCACAGATGTGTAGTTTACTAGACCACAGAAATATTCCTGTTTTTATTTTTATTAGTATTTCAGTGTTACTAGTATTTTCAGTGGTGATCATTTGACATCTAGCAAAAGAACTTTCTTCCCTATTCCTACCCTTTAACTTCCTTGTACTACATTTCTTTTTTTTTTTTTTTTTTTTTTTTTTTGTGACAGGATCTCACTATGTTGCCCAGGCTGCTTTTGAACTCATGGGCTCAAACAGTCCTTTTGCTTTGGCCTCCCAAAATGCTGGGATTGTAGGTGTGAGTCACCATGTCTGGCCTCACATTGCTGTTTAATTTTTTGGCAGAATGCCCAACGAAACAGTCTTTGTGGAGGGGTCAGCTGCCTTATCTATTGTTCACCTCCACTGCCTGGCATAGTAACTTGTTTGTAATTGTGGTATTTCTGCACTTGTGTAAAGTATTACATTGGGCTTTCTTTTTTTTTTTTTTTTTTTTTTTTTGAGACGGAGTCTCGCTCTGTCGCCCAGGCTGGAGTGCAGTGGCCGGATCTCAGCTCACTGCAAGCTCCGCCTCCCGGGTTTACGCCATTCTCCCGCCTCAGCCTCCTGAGTAGCTGGGACTACGGGCACCCACCACCTCGCCCGGCTAGTTTTTTGTATTTTTTTAGTAGAAACGGGGTTTCACCGTGTTGGCCAAGATGGTCTCGATATCCTGACCTCGTGATCCGCCCGTCTCGGCCTCTCAAAGTGCTGGGATTACAGGCTTGAGCCACCGCGCCCGGCCCATATTGGGCTTTCTAAAAATCCATTTTACACACAAAACTGTAAAATGTGTTGAAAGTTGCTGTTGGGATATTTACTTGATTTCTTAAATAAACTCAGAACCATCTAGTTTCCAAAATGCTTAGCTGTGTGGATGCGTAACAGTGCTTTAAAGATGAGAGTTCAGAGTTCTGAGTGAGATTTTATGAGTGTTTTAGTAATTGCTCACTCTTAGGTATCAAGAGTTGCCGGCAGGGAGATAGGGGCAATATAATATTAGCTGATAGCAACTCACTTAATACATGGATATATGGAATACCTGATATTGCAAGTGTAACATCTCTTTTTCTTTCTTTATTTCTATTTATTTATTTATTTAGATGCAGTTTCACTCTTGTCACCCAGGCTGGAGTGCGATGGCGCAATCTGGGCTCTCTGCAACCTCCGCCTCCTGGGTTCAAGTGATTACTACTGCCTCATCCTCCCGAGTAGCTGGGATTACAGGCATCTGCCACCGCTCCCAGCTAATTTTTGTATTTTTAGTGGAGATGGGGTTTCACCATGTTGGCCTGGCTGGTCTTGAACTCCTGAGCTCAGGTGATCCACCGGCCTCAGCCTCCCAAAGTGCTGGGACTACACACTACGCCTGACCTAACATGTCTTTTTCTTTTGAGCTTGTGAAATGTTAGGTCTCTCATTACCATAGTAATTTAGAGAGAAAAGAGAAATGAAAGTAAGTTTTTTTCTACCACTTTATTTCTTCATTTCTGAAATTGTTTGACTTTAAAGTTGCACAGTTTGGAATTGTGTGTTACTCATTTCACAACCAGTGATTACAGATAATTAAAAAATTATTCCAGATAATCTTTCTGTTTTGAAAATGAGATAGTGACAGAGAGAGCCAAGGAAGAAATGAGAATTTAAATGACAGCTCCCCTCTCTGCGATGTGATATTCTGAATACTTGCAGGTCAAATACCAATATTCTTAAAGGTATTCTGTGAATGGCTTGTACACTGCAGTTCCAGTTTCCTTTTTGGTGTGGTTGGTTTGAGGGAATACCCTGTAGTGTCAGTGGGTATTCCCTAAAAGGGATTGATTCAGATTGCTTTTTGATTATTCCTTCCTGGCTCCTTTTGCATGTGAGTAGTTGGCTTAAAAGAGCAACTATTTAATTTTTATAATTATTTTCATTAGTTGAATGCTGGTTCTGTCTCACCTGAGCTCGCTTATATGTATTTAGTAGGTCTGTTAGGATGACTGGGACTGCTGGGCCTTTTGTTCTACGTGGTCTTTCATCAAAGAGAATAGACTGAGCTGCTTCACATTTAAACTCAGGGTAGCTTTCCAGGAGGGTGAAAGTGGAAGCTGCAAGGCCTCATAAAGGGCTTAGATTTGGAAGTCATACAGTATTCCTTCTGCTATAATATTGTGGTTGCATCAAGCCCCAGGGCCAGCCCAGATTCACAAGGTAGAGAAATAGACTTTACCTGTTTATGGAAGGAGGAGCAAGGTCCCTTTGCAGATGAGTATGGACTCAGGGAGCTGTGATTCCTTGGTGATTATTTTTGTGACAATCTACCAAATAACCCACAGTGAACTCATCATTATATCGAAAAGGCTATACTCTAGAGGCAACTATTGTAGGTCCTTCAGTGATCTTCATTACCATGAACAATAAAGTACTTTGCTATTACTACAACAGATGTTAAACAAGGGCTCTCGAATATGGTGATATCAGTGGTGTTGAAGATAGGCGGATTGGCTAAAATGTTGTAGAGATGGTCTCCATTCTTACAGGCTGGGCGGGAGGATTCGAGTGATTCTAGTTCTCTGATTCTGACCATACAGGTAACAGAATCTTGCTTTCCTATGATATAATGAAACAAAACAAGCCCATTAGATGGGGGATGGGGGAGCAGTGAAATGTTGATAAGACAAACAATCTACTAATATTTGTAATTTAATATATATTTGTGGAACTGCTATTTTGTCTGAGGTACTGTTATAGGTGATTTGCAGAGTTCAAAGATGAATCAAGGTAGTTAAAATTTTAAAGCAGAAAATTGTTTACAATTTGATGGAAACAGACTTGAGGATGAGAGAGGATGGTAAGGTGAGCCCAGTGTAAATAGTGTTTCTCCCTGAGGGCCAGACTGATGTTTTTGGAAGCTAAATAATGCTGATTGTTAGTAGAGGAACTGACACCTTTTGCTGTTCTGTAAAAGGTGAAGGAGGGATGTTTTTGGTAACCTAGATTGCAGAGATTCCATAGATTTTGTATTGAGTAGTGAACTCTCAACTGCCCTGTTGGGGTTTTTGGCCAAGATCAAACCAAACTATGCTCAGCTTAGCTGGATGTGGAAAGCGATGTTAAAAAAAAGGGTTGTATTGCTTGAGAAGTTGGTGGAGGGAGAATGTTTAGGGCTCTTTATCATCTTGTTTTTAAAGCTAAATAAACCTAGAAAGTGTCTTCCCTCCAACTTCAATATTCTGTGAGTCAGTGAGTTGCTCACAGTTAGACAAAGGATATTCCTAGGCCTCAGTGAGTGTGGATACACTTGACCAAGTCCCTTTCTACAGGATTATAGTTCTTAATATTCTTGATGATTCCGTGTTTGGGAGTGCTTTTCTCATGAGAAGTTTGAGGAAGACACTGTGCAGATGCTTTGGAAAGCTTGTTTGAATGGTGCTGGCTGTTCTCTTAAGGCAGAGTTTTGAAACCAGAATTTCAAGGATGATTCTGACAGCTTGTTCCCCTCAGCCTTGGAGTGACTGAGTGGGGACAGGACTGCTCAATGCCTAGGCTAGCCTCTGGGCCAGCTGCGGTTCTAATTTTCCCAGCATGTTGAACAAGTGTTCTTATTTTCCAAACAAGCCATGGCATGAAAAAAGGTAGGCAGTATTGCTTTGAGGGGTAGAACAGTGCTTTGGAAGTGTGATGAGGACAGGTACTGTTTTCCTAAGTCAGGGTCCTTGTTTGCAAACAACAAAGATTTACTCCAGCCAATAATCATATAGACTTAAGTTGTCTGAGGCTGTCCATGTCAACTTTATTCCCAAATCAATAAACATTTGAAAGTGTTTTCTGTATCAGGCACAGATCTAAGGTTTAAGGTATACAGAGAATCCCTCGCAGGAGACCCCTTCTGTATAGATATTTTAGGATGTTTGATGCCTCGTTTCTTTCCTGCTGTTGTCAAAGGGACGATGTTTATCTGTGTTGACTGGTTAGAAATTGATTATATGACAGTCCCACCAAAGGGGTTATTATAATCACAAATTCATAATGTTTTTGATCAGTTATTTTAAACCCTGTTGTACAGATATTTCAATCTTTGTTAGCATCTAAAAATCTTCACAGGTCCTTTATAGTATCACTTCCCTCCTTTCTCCCTGTGAAAGTTGTTTCAGGTTTTTGAAAAAAAAATTGATATTAATGTCCTATTTGCTTGTAATTTTTTGTCATTAAAAGTATCTGAATACATGGTGATAGATTGCCATTCAGTTTGATTTTTTTGAGGGACCCTTGAAAAAGAAGTAAAGGAGAGAAGGACCCCACCCCAGTAGAGGCTCTGGTACTTAGAGAAAGTGAATGGGAGAGAAGATGCCTCCAGATAGCCAGAAATAGCTTCTCCTGAGTATTGTAAAAGCTATTTTTCTACTTTTCTTGAATCTCACCATCGGTTGACATTTTGGGGCCTTCCTTTTCCTCCTCAAAACTGCCTTAGAAGTTTATCTTAAACTGACCAGTATTTGAAGAGTTGGGGTACACAGATGAGACCCAGCAGTGTAACTTGATCATGTGCCAATCTCCTTGGCACTTGTTTTAGGCTCTGAGTGATCTTTACTTGGAAAGCCTTCGAAACTTACAGAATTGTTTAGTGTATTTTGTTAGTAAATGATCAGAATATAAATTTGGACTTTTTCAAGATAATTGCAGATGTCTCTGAAGTGTAGAATGTGTTTAAATCTAATTTATGTAACTTAAATCACATTCTGTTAATCATGGTGTACATTTATGAAGTTAATGGCCTTTAAAGCTTTCAATTTAGTTTTATTTAAATGTGAATGCAATGCTGAAAAAGAATCTCTGTGTATTCAGTATAAATATTTATGTTCAAGAAAACAGCTTAAGTTTTAATTGTTATAATATATTTTATTGTTTATCTGGTAAGGTTAGCTACTATTCTGTCAAATTGGGCTTTTGAAGAAAGGACCAATTTTTGTTTTTCTTTCTATAGTTTTCACAATAGTTCTTTGTTCTGTCCTTGTCTTGCATTTTATCTGAGTCTTATTTTCATTTTTCTTCACATGGAGATAATGGATGATGTGCCAGATGGCTTCAAACACAAACTACATGACATATGCTCAGTTTTTGATTTGAGGAGTTTGTAAAGATTGAGTTTCTTCAACTTATGATAGCAGAGTTCCTTAACTTAATCTTTTCTGTAAACAATTTGCCATATTAAGGTAATTCACAGGTTCAGGTTCCAGAGATTAGGAGCTTAGTATCTTTGGGGACCACCATTCAGCCCACTACAGTCTGCTTTCTGGGCCCCAAATATTCATATCCTTCCCATGTGCAAAATACATTTACCCTACCCCAGTGCCTCCAAAATTTTGACTCATTACAGTATTAACTCAAATGTAAATCTCACCTAAATATTATCAGCTCAAAAATCCTGAATTCCATTACCAAAATCATTTAAATCAGGCATGGGTAAAACTGAGTATTACCCAGGGTAAATTCCAGTTGGTTTTAAGACTTGGGAGTAATCCTCTGTATTTAAATATTTTCTAAAGAAAAGTTTTCAAGAAGTAAAACAGCATATTTACCAAAAATACCTTTTGTTGTGTATTGCTGAACCTTTCACAGAAAGTTTTTCTACCAGCAATATATCTTAATAGTGATTATTTTGCCTAGCCATTCTGATCATCATGTTATCATTATGTATATATAATATAAAACCTTCAGACTTTGCCATTTTCGCATGAACAAAAGCTTAAAATGTTTTTGGTGTTAGTGCCTTTTTATATTTTTTCTCTTAATTTGTCTTTACTGCTCATATTCTTGTCACTTTTTTTCTGTTTTTCTTGGTTTGTATGATGTCTTTGTATAATTTAGAGCTACTTATTTTTGTATTGCAAGAATTTTCCCAAGGTTTCATTTTTTTAGTTTTGGTTTTTTTTGGTAATATACTGAGGGTTTTGTTTTGTTTTTTTTTGTTTTTAAATACAGTCATATCTGCTATTTTTCCCAGTGTACCCTTTGCACATGTTTGAATGTCCTTCCTCTACATTATGTGGAAAAGTCATACTGTACTATCCTTATTTCTGAAAATGGATGTGTCTGGTCTTCACGGGAATTCACATGATCTGGTAGAAAGGAGGCTCGTCTTTGAAAGCTCATCTAGGAGCCATGGCAAGGAGCTCTGTGCTCTTGTCTCTTTGCCATCTTCTCCATCCAGTGTGGCTCTGTCAGATTTTCAGGTCTCACGTTTACAGTTTGAACCCTCTATTAAATCCTCATCCACTGAGGTCAGAAAGTGTTTGGATTGCAGAGATGTTTTTTGAGTAGTTAGTTAACTGTATAATAAACTCTAGAGAGTGAGTGCAGGAAAAAGTGTCCCTAAGGTGAATGTGAAACCAAGATATGCTGCAAATGCTTAAAAAATTGAATTCTGTTACAAAGTATCCTTGTAAGTCCTAAAGAAATGATTCTGTAAGACTTACTGATATAGAAAGAAATGTCAGTGAATAAAGCATTTTACAAAGTAGTTTCATGATCTGATTTCAATTGTAGTGAAAAAATACGTGTCCGTATCTATGTATAGAAAAAAGTCTGCAATAGAAAGTAAACTGATTATTTTGAGGTACTTGGATTGATAAGTTTATGTAAAATTTTAACCTTATGTATTGTATAGATGTATATGTAACATTTTTAATATATTTGATCTTTTTTTGCATTTTCTGCTCTTCTACAATGGTTGTTTTACTTGGGTAATAAAAAACGTTGGTACCTCTTCCCTTCCTACCCCAAGGAAACAGCTTCGTGGAAATAATTATTTAGAATACTTGTGTTACTAACTTGAAGTTTACTCTACCATGATGTTTTAGCAATTTTCAGATTCTTCACTCTGTTAACAGTTTTATTAATTAAAATGAAGGAAAATGATATTTATTAAACTGAGGACGTTAAGTATAACACTGGATAGATGGTAATATTTTTAGAATTTTTCAGTATATCTGCTGAGATAATTGATTTTTATAATAGTATTTTCATTTGCAAAAGTATTAACTTCCCTGAATAATGGAAACTTGAAGTGTTAAGCATTCTATCTATTGTATCATGGCCTAGTAAATGATTTGTAGTTAGTAACAACTTTATTTTTTCTTAGTTCTGAGAAATTCCTCATTGCCTTTCAAAATATTGTCCTATATTAACTGTTTGTTAAAGCAAGTTCTCTTGCCTTTTGGTGTGACTTTCTTATGCCCTCAGAATAGTACCTGTTTTGTAGTACTTGAAACTTTTACTTTTTATTTGTTATTTCTCAGGTAAACGCAAAGCACTGAAGTTGAATTTTGCAAATCCACCTTTCAAATCTACAGCAAGGTTTACTCTGAATCCCAATCCTACAGGAGTTCAAAACCCACACATGTGAGTATTCTTGGTAATCAAATAAAAGGCTCAACTCAAGCAAATATTTTAAAGTTATTGTATTTTATGAATTTTTCCAATTATGAGATGTCAGTGTAATTTCTCTGACTGAACTCTCTGGGAGTATTGTTTATTCTTTTCCTTCTGGAGTTGCAGTTAAATTGCAAGTTACGTCTAGGAAATTTAACTGTCCTCTGTCCAACTGTACAAATCTTCACCACTTAGTGACAAAATAGAGACCCATCTTAATAAGCTAGATTTCTGCAAGATTTCCATGTAAATTGAAAGAATTGTGTACATGTGAGTTACAGATATCAGTGGTTATTTCATTGACTGGATTTTTAAATTAAACAATAGAAATAATATTGTAGCATCTTAGTGAAAATATTATGAGAGCATCTTAGTTAATATAAAACAATACCTTCAGAACACTATTTTACATTAGCCTTCAGTTGAATCTAACTGATGTGAAATATTAAAAAATCTCTTCTTATTTCCCATCCTAACCTATCATGAAAATGAAGGCCAGTGGCTGTACTTTTATAACTATGTCCATAAAAGTAATTTTGAGCCAGTTTCAATATTGAGAACTATAAAGCAAGTGGTGTAAGGTATGACTAAAAAGCTGACAGATACATTACTTAAAAAAAAAAAAATTTCTCAACAATTTGCATCTAGACCTTATTAAGCTTAAAATACTTTTATTCTTCCCAAAGAAGCACTTTTATTGCTATTTTCTCTTCTTTCAGAATTTGGTATGCATTGTATTTACAAACAGTAACAAATTGGTAGAAGGTAGTGTCTTGCAAAAGAGATGCTTAAAATATTTTTAAAACAGCAATGTCTAGAAGGGAGTGGGGTGTGTGTATGTATATGTATACTTATACTTTTACTTGTAGCCTTAGAGGGAATGAAAGATATTTTAAATAAAAGTGTAGTAACAATTTATTTTTCTCAATTATCTATCAATTTTATTAGATTAGTGTTCATAATTTTATACTTCTTGTCAGAGCTCAGCCTAGAGTCCCACCCTTTTTACCTTCTCTGAAACATCAAGTAGGGGCTCTCTTGAGGAAGGAAACTTAGTACTTATTAATTAGTCAGAATTTCGGCAACAAGGAAACAATTCTTAAAAGAACCTCCTTCCTTATTTCTTAGAATTTGTAGTGAAAGCTAGTGCAAAACTAATTATTTAACGTAGCTCATTTCTGTTACTATAGTTACTAGCTGAACCATATGTTTGAAGTCTAAGAAGGAAAGGATGTAGCAGTAATCACCAAACTTACCAGATCTTTCTTTTCCAAAGCCTTTTGGAGAAGGAGAAAGACAACCTGACTTAAATTAGAACTGGAAAAACATTCATCTATTTGTACTGTCTTCCCTCTGCAGTCTCTTTATGTATGTGGAATTCATGGAGCAAAATTTTTTAAACAATAGTAAACACAGGGTGGAAAAAAACTGTCTTCCAAAGTTGAGTTCAGGTTTTGTTTTGTTTTGTTTTGTTTTGTTCTTAACTAATGTTTTATAATAAACCTATAGCCAGCTAGGTTTCTCATCCTTTGTTTCATCTCAGCAAGTATTTAAAGTTTGAAAGGACATGGTGGTAGGTATTTTTACCTTATGGTAGAATCTTTAGAGCTTGATTCTGGTATGTAAAAATTTGAGACCCAGACTTTGTTGGAAGTTTTTTATTGTACAGGTCAATTGTTCTGGGTTAGGAATAGGTAACTGCTAGCGTTGTTACTGGTCAGAGAGAACTGTTTTATTACTTACAACAGCATTATCTCCTCTACCTTCCCAGCCCCTTCCAAAAGGTATTTTTTTTTTTTTTTTTTTTTTTTGAGACGGAGTCTTGCTCTGTCGCCTGGGCTGGAGTGCAGTGGCCGGATCTCAGCTCACTGCAAGCTCTGCCCGCGAGTTTACGCCATTCTCCTGCCTCAGCCTCCGGAGTAGCTGGGACTACAGGCGCCCGCCACCTCGCCCGGCTAGTTTTTTTTTATTTTAGTAGAGACGGGGTTTCACCGTGTTAGCCAGGATGGTCTCGATCTCCTGACCTCGTGATCTGCCCGTCTCGGCCTCCCAAAGTGCTGGGATTACAGGCTTGAGCCACCGCGCCCGGCCCCAAAAGGTATTCTTTTGTACTCTTCCTCTGAGTTGTTTGCCATCCATCAGCACTAAAAGCCATTGTTAGTTTCTGTTTAGGATGAGTACTTGCAATTAGAAAAACATAACTTGTAGTTTGTGGGAGTTTTGAAATAAGATATCTCTTACCATTTATATGTTTTTTTCTCCTAAAATTTCCTTGAACTTTAATAATTACGGATGTGATTATAAAACTTGTTCATGAATTTAGGAAAAGATAAGATGAAATAAGCAACCTAATGAAGTTAAGATATGTCACAGGATCTGGTTTCAGATCTCCTTGGCATTTGATATCTCCTGGATTGCAGGATCCTTTGCAAGATTAAAGTGTTCTTTTTTTCTGAGAACCAACAGTTTAAATAAAATTCCAAGAAGTGACAATTGGCTGTGGTAATTTTAGTAAGGCATAAGGTAATATGGAGTGAATGTCAGATTAAAGGTGCACGAGAGGAAATCATTTTAGATAACCTGCGTGATGAAATGTTTCCCAGAAGAACAAGATTTTACTGCGTTTCAAAAGCCAGGCAGGGAAGGTTAAGTGAAGACAAGAGACAGTGGCATTCTGGTGAGCGCATATGTACAAGAGAAGTTTTGGGAACCATGTGTAGATGTGTTTAATTGTAGCAGAGATGTTATTTATAGATTACCTATTTCTCTCTCTCACTGGAAGCTTTTAGCATGTTTTCTTTATTCTTGATATTCTGTAATTATATGAGGATAAGCCTCAAATTGCATCATCTTCCCATGTATCAGATTAACCCTTTTAAAGATTCATGTATCTCTTTTTTTGGGAAGATTGCTGCTGCTTTCCTTTTGGTACATTCCTTCATGTTTTTCCTATCACTTTCTCCTGAAACTTGTGTTACTAGGATGCTAGACTGTCTGTATCCCCTGTATCTTAGACTTTAAAAAAATGTGTTCCGTCTCATTGTTTTCTTACTCTGTATCCTGGGAGATTTTCTTTATTTTCCATCCCCTCTATGGAATCTTGGCAATCAGTTTTAATTTCCAAGAGTTGATTGTGGCATTTTCTTAGGATTCTATTCTTAATTTATTCTGGAATAAATTAAATTAAATAGGGAATTTAAAAATTCTTTTCTGTTGTTCAATTATCGATTTCCTCAAGGGTCAGTTTTTCTGACCCTTTTCTTTCTCATTAGTTTTTTTCACATCTTATAATTTTTTTTGTTTTTCATGTCTTGTTCTTGATTGTTTCTTGAATGGGAGCTTTGGTTATGGATCATCACCTGGTGGGCTTGGCTTTACTTTTCTGTGAGTATTTTGAGAGCTAGCTCTTAGGCCAGGAATATTACCAATGCTAGAATTAGTAGAGCCAACATTCACCTTAGGAAGGCTGGTTCTCTCCAGATATGTTTGTTTTCTTTGAAAATGTGTCCCCTTTTTATTTTAGGGGAAGAGTAAAGAGGAAAAGTGGAACTGACTAGATTTTCTTTTTTTTTTTTTTTAAGTGGTAGAGTCTCACTATATTGCCCAGGCTGGTCTTGAACTCCTAGACTCAAGGGATCCTCCCTCCTCGGCCTCCCAAAGTGCCTGGCCTAGACCTTCCTTACAGAAAGAAGTTTAATTAACTCCGGTTTCTAGGCCTTCATTTCTTCTGACCATGAATTCTCTCTGATCCAGGGTTCTATTGGGACCATGGTTTATCTCTCATATTCACTGCATGTCTGCCTCCTACCATCTGTTACAGGTTATAGTTTTTTTTCTCTGTTTATTTTTAAACCTTTTATTATGGAAAATTGCAAAAGTAAAAGTAAAGTGGTAGATGAATCTGTCTTTACTGTCAATCAGCTTTAACAGCTTCAGCAGTTAATAGCATGGCCAGTGTTGTTTTATCTTTTCCTCCAACCCCTTAGTTTTAACCAAATCTCAGATGTTATGCAATCTATAAATATTTTAGTATGCATTTATAAAAGACAAGAGCTGCTTTTTAAAGACATAATCATAGTACCATTGCTACATCTAGTAGAATAAATAATTCTTTAATATCATCAAATAAGCAGATGACCTCATTAGTTTTTTTATTTTTAATAGTTTGAAGTAAGGTCTATACAAGGTCCTGCATTCTATGCAGTTAGCTGATCAGTCTTGTAAACTAGAGTTCCTTCTCTTGAAATCAATTAGTTTTCTTTGTGATACATTTTATCTACTCTTAGGCATTTGGAAATTTAATTCTTTTAGTTTGTTTATTGCTTATTTCCTTAAAAAAAGAATTTTGAGGGGGTTCTTGAAGGATGAGGAGACGACCTGAACAGGAAACCTTGATTTTTAATTATCATTGATTAAAATTATAAATATTTCTGACAGAAAATGCATATTATAATAGAGACTCTTGTACCCACTAACATTTTGCCCCTTGGCTTTTAAAATGAAAGATTAAACTGGATAGCCAAAGGGTACAAAGAAAGAGCAAAGGAAAAATGTGTGGCTACCTTTTAAATTTTCATCAGGTTTGGATTCTACTAGACACTATAAGTCTTTTTGATATAGGGATATTCTTATAAGTATGGCCGGCTTGTGTCAAAATCATGTTGTGTATATGAATTTGACAAACAGAAGTAGATATTCTGGTAAATATTCTGTGTTTTCATGATGGTGAGTTATGGTTGAGTGCTCTCAGTGTACTGAATCATTTAGAATGTATTCAGTACAATTGTTATTCTGAAAGAACAGCCCTTTTATCTTCATAACATATCACAATTGTCAAGAAGAAACACTAGCTTAAAAGTTAACACTGGAAATAAATAGTGATGAATGCAGATAACATTTTGGGGCTTAAGCATTTTGGAATCACATGTTTTAAGTTTAAAGGGCTCTCTTTAGACCAAAAGGATCTCTAGGATCTCCCTTATCTTTGTTTATTGCATTGGAACAGACACTCAATTGTGCTATAGAACATCTAGGAGTAGTTTAAAGAGGTTTCAAAGTCCCTAGTTAATAACTAATATTCCTCATATTTCTTGATGAGCCTTCTCAGTAGAACTTTATCTTAAAACTTAGAATTTCTTCTTCTGTTGGTTAAATTGTGAGAACTCTGTCTTTTAAACGTTGCTGTCTTAGAATTAATGACGAGGCCGGGCACAGTTGCTCACACCTGCAATCCCAACACTTAGGGAGGCCGAGGCAGGAGGATTGCTTGAGCCCAGAAGTTCGAGACTAGGCTGGGCAACATGGCGAAACCCCATTTCTACAAAAATAGAAAAAATTAGCCATGTGTGATGGCATGCGCCTGTGGTCCCCCCAGCCACTTGGGAGTCCGAAGTAGGAGGGTCAATTGAGCCCTGGAGGTTGAGGCAACAGTGTGCCACTGCACTCCAGCCTGTGTGAGAGTAGAGACTCTGTCTCTATTAAAAAATACAATAAAAATTTGTTTTTTAAAAGAAATAGCAATGGGTAGAAATTTAGGAGTCTGGATTTCTATCCTTGCATTGTCGTTATCTCTGTGACCTTGACTTTATCACTTAATTCTGATCTCAATTTAGGCATTGAATTAGAATAGCGGCATACACTATTTTATGTAATGAATTGGGAGGGGAGAGAAGCGAGCTTTGCACTACTTTCTTTAAATAAAGTCTCATCTACAAGACTGATAGGCTAAAAAGATAAAGGAGGACCTTCTCTGACTGACATGTTTGTGAGGTGGTAGAGAGCTTTGTAGCGTTGTCTGCCTTCATTCCCCAGAATAGTCCCAGGACATCTCTGGTGAATTTCTAAGTGTGAATACCTCTAATCTACATGAATTTGGAAAGTTTTTTCTATCTCTGAAATTTTTGAAGCAATCATGATACTATGAAATCTCTACATTTCTTTGGTGGAACACTTTTACAAAATAGCAGTAATGGTAGAAGTATTTATGGGTATGTATTAGTAGATGCTGTTTAATCTCAAATGTGTTAAATACTGTGGCGTGTGTGTGCGTGTGTGTGTGTGTGTGTGTGTGACTGGTTTGGCGCTACTGCTGCGAATCTTTTTTCTTACTGTAGTAAATACACATAAAGTAAACATTTTTATCTTAACCATTTTAAGTATACAGTTCGTTGGGATTAATTATGTTCACATTGTTGTGCATTTGTCACCATCATCCATCTCTAGAACTCTTTCATCTTCTCCAATTGAACTTCTGTACCCGTTAAGCAGTAAGTCCTTATTCTCCTTCCTCCCAGCCCTGGCACCCACCATTCTACTTTCTGTCTCTTGTGAATCTAACTGCTTTTTAGGTACCTCTTGTAAGTGGAATCATAACAATATTTATTTTGTGTCTAGCTTATCTCATTCAAAATAATGTCTTCAAGGTTCATTCATATTGCAGAATGTATCTTTCTCCACCCTTTTTAAGGGTGAATAATTATTATTTTATTGTTATGTGTATGCAGCATTTTGTTTAGCCATTTATCTGTTGTTGGACATTTGGGTTGTTTCTACCTTTTGGCTCTAGTAAATAATGATGCTGTGTTTGGGTTAATCTTTAAAGCTTAGATCATTTTACTTCTTAAAGTTACAGTTTAGGGATATTCAATCTTATCTGTAGTCCCACATTGTACCTCAGCGTACCTGAGGCTGTGGTACATTTCTGTAAGTCAGCAATTCACTGGAGAAGTGATTCTCTACAGAGGTGGCAGTGGTAATAGAAGTGGTAGAACTGATTCTCTTTGTGGGCCCTTTCCCCCTTGAGATTCACATTCCCTTCAAGCTGGATGTTTATAGCTGAGGTGGTGGATGCTAATTCTGGAATATGTATTTGCATAGATTAATGATACATGCTGTTGAGTTGTGTGCTTTTGGTCTTATAAATTGTCTTTGTTCTTGAATCAGAGACCGAGGCAGACATTAGAAGATAGCCCTGGGTTTTTAACCAACAGTACTTCCAAGTGCTGTTCCTTGAAGATATAGCTGACTTCTTAGCTGTTGATGAGTTTTCCAACCATTTCTAATCAGGCAGTTACGTTTTTGAATTCTGATTTCAATCAGAATATTATAAGACCTTTTGCCTTTGTAGTATGTATGTTTCTGGAATCTTTTATCTATTATTAAGGAAATTTGCTATATAAAGGTAACATTTTTTTCAGTTTTTTTTTTTTTTTTGATTATCTTCAGCTGAGTAACAGTATGATTATATTATTGTTCTTGAGCAAATTTGTTTTCCCCAGAGTTAATAACCGCCTCATTGATGGTTCACTGTGAATCTTCTCTGAACATAATTAAATACATCAGTTGATCACTCAGTTCTTTCCCTCTCCTCCCCCACCTTTTTTTTTGAGTTAGCTATCTAGCCATACTCTTGCTTTAATCTGGAGTGGTTATACTTGAGGCCTGCTTCACAGGACTGTTGCCATTGTTTTGTGAATGCCTGATTCTGATTCTCTGTTTCTGGGATTTTATCTTTTTATTTTTCGCGTTCCCACTCTTATTTTGGTAGAGTATATATTCTAAGTCTTCCTGAGATAATAATTCTTTCTTAGTAGTTTTTAACTATTTCTTAAGCTTTGTGGTGTTTGTGTGCCTGAATATGCCTTTGTCTTTTTTCAGACAGGGTCTTGTTCTGTTTCCCTGGCTGGAGTAAATGGTGCTATCATAGCTTGCTGCAGTCTTGAACAACTGGACTCAAGTGATTCTCCTACCTTAGCCTCCTGAGTAACTGGCACTACAGGCGTGTGCCACCATGCCTGGCTCGTTTTCAAATTATTTTGTAGAGGACGGGGTCTTGCTATGTTGCCCAGGATGGTCTCGAACTCAAGCTGTCTTCCTTCCTCGGCCTCCCAGAGTGCTGGAATTACAGGCATGAACCACTGCTTGGCCTTGAAAATGTCTTTAAATAAATAACCCTCATAATAGATTAGCAGTTTTATTGGGTATAGAATTCTGGGGTAGAAATTTTTTTCCAGAATTGTGTTTGTATTTTGACAGTGTTTTCTGTTTTCCATGGTTAGTTACTTTGAAACATTAGATGTGACTTTGATTCGAGAACCTTTGTATGTAACCTCATTTTTCTTTTGTGATTTATTGTGGGGATTTTTCTTTTTCCCCAGTGTCTGAAATCTTGATATATTTGCATTCTTTCCCCCATATGCCTCCCCTATTCCCTTTTCCCAGTCTTCTCCTTCCTTCCCCTCCTCCCCTTACCTTTCTTTTTCCTTGTAGTTTGCTCTCAGTGGACTCTTTCAATCTAGAAACCACTCTTTCATTCTAGGAAAGACAATTTATTATTCTTTTATTCATCTGGGATGTGTGTTCTTCTTACATTGCTATATCGATTCAGTGAAATCCCATCAGACTTTTAAAATATGTATAATGTGACATTTTGATTCTAAAATATGTATGAAAATGCAAAGGACCTAGCCAAAAGCAATTTTGTAAAACAGTAAGTTGGAGGACTTAAAACAACCTGATTTCAAGGTTGACTGTAACACAGTCAGCCTACAAGTACAACCTACAAGCTGCAGTAATTAAGGCTTGGTGGAAGGATATTAAGGATAAACAAATAGATCAGTGGAATGTAATAGAAAGTCCAGTAGACAAACACACATGTATAGTCAAGTTATTTTTGACTTTGATGCTTGTACAGTTCAGTGGGAAAAAAGATAGACTTTTCATGGTGATGGAACAAACTGGAAAAAGGTTTGAAAGGATAAATCTTAATTTCTACTTCACACCATATGCAAAAATTACCTCAAGATGAATTATTGACCTAAAAGTAAAAGCAAAACTCTGTAAAGCTTCTAAAAGAAAACATCCAAAATATGTTTGTTGTCTGGCATGGGCAAAAATTTCTTTGATAGGACAAAGAAACTACTAAAAAATAATAAATTGGATTTTATCGAAAATAAAAATTTCTGCTCATCAAAAGTTTTATAAGAAAATAAACAGGCAAGGCTAGGCGCGGTGTCTCATGCCTGTAATCCTAGCACTTTGGGAGGCCGAGGTGGGCGGGTCACTTGAGGTCAGGAGTTCAAGAGCAGCCTGACCAAAATGGTAAAACCCCATGTTTACTAAAATACAAAATTAGCTGGGCGTGGTGTTGCATGGCTGTAACCCCAGCTACTTGGGAGGCTGAGGTGAGAGAATTGCTTGAACCTGGGAGGCAGAGGTTGCAGTGAGCAGAGATCGCACCACTGCACTCTAGCCTGGGTGACAAGAGCAAAATTCTGTCGAGGCAGGCGGCGGGGAGCAAGGAGGAGGAGAGGGGTAGGGGGAGGGAGAGAGAGAAGAAAACATTCACAATGTATATATATCTGACAAAGGACTTCTGTATGTATAATGAACTACAACTCAAAACAACCCAGTTTACTTTTTTGTTTTTGAGACAGAATCTCTGTCACCAAAGCTGGACTGCATCATAGCTTACTGCAACCTAGAACTCCTGGGTTCCAGCGATCCTCCTGCCTCAGCCTCCAGAGTAGCTGGGACTACAGGCACATTCTATCACGCCTGACTCATTTAAAAATTTTTTTTTGTAGAGGTGGGATCTTACTATGTTGCACAGGCTGGTTTTGAACTCTCCTTAAGTGATCCCCCTGCCTCGGCCTCCCAGAGTGCTAGGACTACAGGCGTTGAACCACTGGGACAGCCCAAACAACCCATTTTAAAAAATGGTTTAAAGACTCTGATAGACAGTTTACAAAGAAGGTATTGGAATAGATGATAAGTATAGCCATAAGAACATTAGTAATAAGAGAAATGCAGACTAAAACAAAAAGGTGGTACCACTACACCTCCACCCGAAGGGCTAGAATTTAAAAGGCCAGGCAATATCTTGGCAAATATGTGGTGTAAGCAGAATTTTCCTTTATTGTTGAGGAAACAGAAAATGGTACAGCCACGTTGGAAAACTCTTTGCTAGGTTTTTAATAAAATAAATAAGCACTTGCCTCCTGACCCAGCCGTCCTACTTGTTGTTATTTGCCTAAGATGAAAACACTGTCAGAAAGATTTGTAAGTGAATGTTCATGGAAAGTTTATTCGGAATAGCCTCCAAATTCGAATGAACCCAGAGTGTTCAATAATGGAAGAATGAAGAAACAAATTGTGGTGTATTATTTAATAAAATACTCTTCCTCAGTAAAGTGGAGAAAATACTGATACCTGCAACCATATTGATGAATCCCTGAAAATGCTGAGCAGAAGAAGCCAGACACAAAAGAGAACATACTGATTCTATCTCTGTGAAATCTAGAGAGGCAGAACCGATCTCTGGTGATTGAAATCAGATCAGTGTTTGCCTCTGGAGGAGATTGACGAGAATGGCACCAGGGAACCAGGGAATTTTCTGGGGTAATGGAATGCTCTATATCTTGCTATATTTTGTGAAATAGAAAGGTGCCTGCATTGGCAAAACTCATTGAGCCACATATGCTTATGATTTGTGCATCTCACTATATATAAATGATGCCTCAATTTAAAAAGCAACCCAGAACAATAACAATAATATATATGCGTATATTATTATTATTATTATTATTATTATTATTATTGGGGTTTTTTTGAGACGGAGTCTCGCTCTGTCACCCAGGCTGGAGTGCAGTGGTGCGATCTTGGCTCACTGCAACCTCCGCCTACTGGGTTGAAGTGATTCTCCTGCCTCAGCCTCCCGAGTAGCTGGGATTCTGTACAGGCCCATACCACTGTGCCTGGCTAGTTTTTTGTATTTTTAGTAGAGACAAGGTTTCGCCATTTTGGCCAGGCTGGTCCGCAGGTGATCCGCCCACCTCGGCCTCCCACAGTGCTGAGATTGCAGGCATGAGCCACTGGGCCTGGCCTAATTTTTGTATTTTTAGTAGAAACGAGGTTTCGCCATGTTGACCAGGCTTGTCTCAAACTCTTGACCTCAGGTGATCTGTCCAACTCGCCTCCCACAGTCTGGGATTACAGGCTTGAGCCGCCATGCCCGGCCAGTAACAATAAAAATTATATTGATAGTTTTTTTAGTCTCACTGAACAGTATTTGTGGTTTTCTGTCCTTGTTTTCAAAGCACCTATATATTTCAACAATTTAGATGACCTGATCAATATGTGAACACTGTGTGTTTATTGAATTCAGCTTTCATGCCTGTGGAACAATATTGTGATAAATTTTATTGCTGCCCATGTGGTTTCCCTTTTCATGATGTTTGAAAGAACCCTAGAGTGAAATTTTTGAGAAGGTTATCAAGTTTCTTTTGAGGATTAATCTAGAGTACCTGTTGCACCACATCAGTGATAGTGTACCCCTCAGTAGCTAGAGTTCCCTAAAATGTGTAGGGGCATGTTTTCAGTGTGCTTTCAAAATAACATTTCTTTCTTTTTTTAATACAGAAAAAGTATAAAGAAGAAAGCCAAAATGGCCCATTATCTTATCATCCAGGTAGTTCACGTTACCCTTTAAAAAATCAGTAGTACCTGCTTCTGGTAAGATCATTCAGTTGGTGCAGAAAGTTATAAAACAAAAAATAAGCTTTGTGCCCTTAATATTTATCTCCAAAGATAACCCTATTAAATGTAAAATGCCTTGCACAAAAGCTTATTATATGTCAGAATACATAATAATTTATATAGATCCTTAAAGAATATTTACACACAATGACAGCTTTTTTCTGCACTTTTTTGTAGCTTGAGTTTTTATTGACTTAGTAACTTAGTACATCTTGAAAACATTTCTGAATTAACACATACCCTTTTCCTCCTCCTCCTCCTCCTCTTCTTCTTCTTTTTTGTTTTTTGAGATTTTCTCACTCTTGCCCAGGCTGGAGTGCTGTGGTGCGATCTCAGCTGCCCACAACCTCCACCTCCCAGGTTCAAGTGATTCTTGTGCCTCAGCCTCCCAAGAAGCCGGGTTGTAGGCATGCACTACCACACCTGGCTAATTTTTGTATTTTTTGGTAAAGATGGGGTTTCACCATGTTGGCCAGGCTCGTCTTGAACTCCTAGCCTCAAGTGATCCACCCGCCTCGGCCTCCCGAAGTGCTGGGATTACAGGGGTGAGCCACTGTGCCCCACCCATATATCCTATTCTTAGTTATATAGTATTCATTTCATTGTATAGGTGTATTATATATTTAACTAGTTCCTTATTGATAGCTATTTAGATTATTTTCATTGTTTAATTAAAAACAATGTCTTAGAGGACAACTTTGTGCTGGTGAAATGTACTTTTAAAAATTAACCAATGTTTACTTCTTCATAGATTGGTAATTTTCAGCCATTGTCATAGGAGAGACTGGAAGTAGCTGTGTCTTCTCAACCTTGTTACTATTGAGATATTAGATTGGAAAATGCTTTGTTGTGGGAGGCCGTCGTCCTGTGCATGGTAGGATGTTTAGTTCAGTGGCGTCCCACTAGATGTCAGTAACACAAGCTCCCTACTAGCTGTGACAGCCAAAATGTTACCAAATGAACCTTGGGGTGCAAATTTGCTTCTTCTTAGGACCACTGGTACAGAGAGCACTGCAGGTTTACACAGATGAACCTTTTTCCTGACTGAGGAGCTGCAGAAGTCAGATATAAGAGGTGTATTCCTTGGGGTTTGAATGGATGCCAGAAAAGAAATTGGGGAATGGCTATAGGGATATCTCGTAAAGTCCAGGGAGAACATCAAAGCTTTGGGAGCAAGTCATAGTTGCCAGAAACCAAAGCAATCCAGTACGTTTTCTTTCATACGTTAGCAAATGTTTGTTGAATGTCTGCCATCTGCTAGTTACTATGGTGTGGGCATAGGTATTTCATGTTGAAAAAAGAGATGTGATTGTTACTTCATGAAGCTTGAGATTTAGAGGTAGACAAAGACGTGTGTGTGTGTATAAAATTATAATCACCTACATGCTATTAAAGGAAGAGAACCAGGTGCTAATGAGAGAATGAAATATGGGCCTAATTTAGAAGGAGGGTGGTGAAAATGTAGTCAGTGAAGGCTTCTAAACCTGAGTGAGTTTTACTGGATTTGGGGGAGGGATTGATGAGTGTTCCAAGTGGAAGGAATAGCATGTATTTGAAATTACCAAGCTGGGAAATATTCACCTTGTCATGAAATGGAAGGAATGGCAGTTCACATGGAAGATGACTGAATGAGAAAGGAAAAACAAATTTAGATTAAGGATGTAGAGACGGTTAGATATGGAGAGATGGGCCACATAATGTAGGGCCTTGGAGATAAAGAGCTGGATGACATCCAGAGTGTAGTGGGGAGCTATAAGCAGGTGAGTGATTTACAATCTAAACTGATTATTTACAGTCTAAAGTAATTATTCTGGCTGCTGTGTGGCATATGTATTGAAAGGAGGTAAGAATATAGTTTAGGGAGACCTGATAAAGCTGTGGTAATATAGCTAAAGCGTAATAGTCATCTATTATGACTTTAATAATATTAAATTGATGACAGTTGAGGTAGAGAGACTGTGAGGAAATTTTGGAAGTAATTAATAAATATTGGTGATAATTTGAATGTAGATGATGACAAGGAGGAAGGTGTTCATAGTGACTTGTAGAATTCTGGCTTGAATTAATGGGTTCACCTGCGATTACTGTGATGGAGACTACTGGGTATGGAGCATCCATAAATGGGGGTCATAGGGCAAGATTGAGTTTTAGATATATTAAGTTTGAGATACCTGTGACATATTTTATTAGTGATATCAAAACATATATATATATAGTGTGTGTGTATATATGTATGTGTATATGTACGTGTGTGTCTGTGCTTATGTGCATGTATCACATAGTGTGGTGTTGAACATGAGTCTGGTGCCAGAGGTGAGGTTGTAGATTGGAGATAAAAAGTTGAGAATTGCTGGCATATAGATGAAAGGGTTGCCTAGGAATAGAGAGTGAGAATGTATTTTGATGAGAAAATTGGGTCCAGGGCTGAGCCCCAACAAAATCTAACATTTAGAGGTTGGATAGAAGAGGAGGGACAGGCAAAAATTAAAAGATGCTTGACAATTAGGAAGCAAACTGGTAGTATGTGATGTTATAGAAATCTAGCGTTGTTTCAAAGTGCAGTTGGTAAGGAATTATGGTTGGCTATGTCTAATGTTCTGAGAATGCTAGTAAAGCTACCCTCTTGGCAAAAGCTCCCAAGTTATACTTTAAACTACTCTTAATTTCTTACATACTTGGGAAGAGGTTTTAGCTGCCACTGGAAATTGGAGCCTAAACAGGGAAAGGATCTCATGAAAACATGTAGTCTATAGATTTAGGGCAGTTTTGCTTACCTTTTCTTGAAGAAGCATAGCCCAGAAAAACTGTTCTAAGGGTAAACTGAGTACAACTGACACAGGATCAGCTCTTAGGAAACAGTCAATAGCAGCATGATGCAAACGTGAATGTTTGTCTTGTCCTCTTTAATGTTACTCTTTTCCGTGGTGATAAAACATTTCTTTGTATTTTATAAATCAGTACTACTTCAAAATACTGCAGACTTATCTAATTTGTCTAATACATTCTGTTCACTAAATATGAATATCAGAATTTGAAATTTTCTATTTACAGTGTTTGAGCCATTCTTTTGGACATTTCGTTTTTCAGTTTTTCCTTTTGCCTCATCTTAGATCACAGCAAAGATACTCATTTGTTAGTAGTGCCAGGAAGCAGGCAGTTTCCATGGTAACTGACAGACCGAGTTTACTGTGGAAATTTCCGGAATTAACAGAGCTGCATTGCAGAAGGATGCATAAAGCAGTATTCATCTAGAGATCGTAACAGTACGGACACAGAAGAACAGTTGCAGTGGTGTGCAGGGTATGTCTTACCTTTATTTTCCTGTCTAAGGAAGATTAGTCGTATATGTGTGTGTGTGTGTGTGTGTGTGTGTGTGTGTATGTATGTATATATATGCTGAGGAGACAGTAAAACAGCTTGAGGCATTTTAGTATATGCTGGCTTGATAGAGTTAAAGTTGCTTAGGAAAAAGAAGGAAGAAATGATTTGGGAAAGAAGGTATATTTGATAGCATTGGGAAGAAATCAAGATCAGATGATCGAGGTAAAAGAATGTGATAGTGAAATAAGAGGAGAAAACATACTTCAAACTAATTAAATAATGAAAGGTTCTTACGGATAGTGGTTCTAGGCACAAGAAGATATTTATTTATTGAAGGAAAATAGTAGACATTGTCAAGTTTGAGAAATCAAGTTCTCGTGTCCAGGAAGAAGAAATCTGTTAAGATAATTAGCTATTACTTGCTGAAAGATAGGTAGATATGAGAGATGTCCAAGATATTAAACAAGGAGGTTTGCTGACATCTTAGTGTACTTACCTCAGTGATGAGAGAGTCCTAGGAGGGTTTCTGCCCCTAATTCCACTCCCTGTTTATTGGTGGGAGATTTTCAAGAAAAATTCTGAAATGTATCTTGAGATTAAATTCTGGAAACTAAACTATAGGATTTGGGCAGATAATTGAAGGTGCCTGCCGTACAGAGCATAATTATAAATTTAAAAGAGAAAAAGGATATAGAAAATATGATTTAGATTATTTGCATGATAGATGCAATTTAGGTTGCTAGATATCATTTGGTATCATTTATATCATGTAGTCAGCAAACTACAGCTCATGAGCTGAATCCATCCTGTTTGCTTGTATTTGTAAGTAAAGTTTTATTGGAACATAGCCACACCCATCCCCGCAAAGCCTAAAATATTTGCTATTTGGTTCTTTACAGAAAAAGTTTGTGACTCGTGATTTAGATGGTGTACTGGATTTTTCAAGGCTTCTGTGAGATTACCACGAACTTGGTGGCTTAAAACAACAGAAATTTATTCTCTCACAGTTCTAGAGGCCAGAAATCTGAAGGTGTTGGCAGGGCCATGCTTCTCCCGAAGGTTCTAGGGGAGGATCCTTCCTTTCTTTCAGCTTCTGGTACTGCTGCTCTTCCTTGGCTTGTGACAGCATAACCATAATCTCTATCACCTTCTTCCCCTGTGTCTGTCTTGTGTATCTCTATCTTCTCCTTTTCTTTGTTTGGTCTCTTATAAGAATAGTTACTTTATTTAGTGCGCACCTAATCCAGAATCTCTTTTTTTTTTTTTTTTTTTGAGACGGAGTCTGGTTCTGTCACCCAGGCTGGGGTGCAATGGCCCTGTCTCAGCTCACTGCAAGCTCCACCTCCCAGGTTCCCGCCATTCTCTTGCCTCAGCCTCCCGAGTAGCTGGGACTACAGGCGCCCGCCACCTTGCCCGGCTAGTTTTTTGTATTTTTTTAGTAGAGACGGGGTTTCACCGTATTAGCCAGGATGGTTTCGATCTCCTGACCTCGTGATCCACCCGTCTCGGCCTCCCAAAGTGCTGGGATTACATACAGGCTTGAGCCACCGCGCCCTGCCAGAATCTCTTTTTTGAGATCTTTAATTTCATCTGTAAAGATAGGTTACTTTCTGAGATTCTGGATGGACATACCTTTTTTTTTTTTTTTTTGTGCAGACCGTGTTGAAGAACTGGGTTTTGGCTTCTTAAGTCGCATTGTATATTAGGGATAACCAGTTCTTAGTGTTTCCTTTGACCTGCTGGAGAAGATATTAAACTCACGTTTCAAAGGCAAGGTGATAGAGGCATAGTTGAATCATAGAAGATAGCTTTTGTGATGCAAACATAACCAGTAGAGTAAAGGGAGTACTAGAAAATTCAGAGGAGAAAGACTACTAAAATATTCACAGAAAGCTGATGAAGACCGGTGCCTGATGCTTCATATCGTTCTCTTCTTGTCTCTTCATATTTTTCTCCCCTTAACTCCCACCTCCAAAAAAGCAAAATGAATTTGAAATTTTAATGAAAAATAGTTGGCACGAAAACAGAAATCACAGTTTTGAGGGATGGCTCATGGCTAAATTATGGCACTGGGAAATATATATATGATTCAAAAGAAATAGACTTAATAAGCAAGTAGAGGAGTGGCAGTGTAGAAAGTATACACCAATGTAAAGACCAGGGAACCTGAACTTGGCTATTATTGAGAACCTTTTTGTCACTGTGGGAGTCTACAAACTATTGGCCTAGGCAGGAGAGAAGGTCTGTGATATTTTTCCTCTTCTCATATGGGCATATTTGTAAACCATAATAACACTGGTAGGTATCTATCTTTGCATTCCCTGGAAGTCTCATTTACCATATTTGGGTATATTCTGAAATGTTTAAAAAGTGATGAATTCACATGGTGAAGAACCAAATAGTAGGCAAGGGATTCCAATGTAGGTGCTGGAGCTGCAGAGAAAAGTCACCTAATATTGCCTGTATTCTCACCTGCACACTTTGAAATGAAACTTCTGATACACACTTTATGGAGATGATCATCAGAAGAATTAAACAAATGGTTAATCCAAATTAGGGTTCACTAAGAGTAAGTAAGCAGTACCAAACTAGCCTAATACACTTTTTTGAGAGTGTTACTAGGACTGTAGAGCAGGAGTTTGGCAGAGACTAGGTGTATCTTGATTTCAACCTTCATGGGCACAGAGGAGGAAGACGAAGCCCAATACAGTATTTTCAGGAAGTTTTTTTTTTTTTTTTTTTTTTTTTTTTTTTTTGAGGAAGTTTCTTAGAAGGACAAGACTGAAGTCTGCGTTTTCTTTCTAATCAAATTCTGTTAGTCTGTGACCATGTATGTTCTGAACACCAAATAGGAAGCCATGGGAATGAAAGTTTTTATTTTCTTCCTTTAGCAAAACATTTGAATTGTCTGCCTAAATAGCTTCATAGAAAGATACCAATTCCCTTGAATCCAACTACAACTAGACTTTAACTTTTAATTTTCTGTTAGTATCATGAGTATATGATAACAATATCATAAGGAACTAGAATAAAATCAGGTGTAAAGCACAGATTGGGATTAAATTAAGCTGGTTGATCATAGTTCGCATGTACAGGCTAAACTTTAAGCAGTATAAGGTACTCATGAATACCCTAGATTTCAAGTCTTTGTATGATGTAAAATAAATGTGTCTATATATAGAATTTATTTCTATAAAATTGTTTTCCTTTTCTTGTTGACATGTTTAGGTAAGTGTCTCAAAAATAATAAAAGTAAGCTTGAGGATGTTTAATAAGTAGGTGTTCAAAACACGACTCACATAGTAATAGTATTAAGAATTAGCTAACAGATCACAAATGAAAAGTCGTTGAGACTCTTGGTTTTTAATTTGCTTTAAGAACTAAATTTCTGACTTTGTAAAAGCAATTTGAGGTTTGTAGTGCAAAATGATATATGAGTAGCGGTGTCCTGCTAAAATATTTGTTAAGAAACATAGATGAAAATATGAAACACTGAAAATTAAGATGACTTAACTCCCTATAGGATCTAATAATGGATACTAATAGTAACACAGCCAGAATAAGGAAAATTTTTACCCAGGGTTTCTTTTATAGCAGAGGCTTCATCCCTTTTCATGTTTATTTCTTCTCATGCCCACACTAGTAACTACCAGAAAAAAACCGGGGAGGGATGGGAAGAGGGAGGAGAAATGGATGCTGACGAATTTTATCTGGGAAGTGTGGTCATTATGAGTAAAGTGTTCTAGGTGGAAGTAGAGAAGGATTGTAGTAACAGTATAGTGCTGCTGTGCTGCCCAGTATAGACTTAGGATTGTATTTTTATGTTGCTGTTGCCGGTTCAGAATACAGTATTAGAGACCAAGGAAGTTGGAGAGAGGAGAATTTACCATGGGGGCAGTGAGTGCTTTAATTGGTAATATACTAGATCTAGATATCTCAAATCTGCCTTTGAACCATAGGCATGTAATGGGCAAATCCCTATCAGACAAGTAGAGTGCAGCCCGAGGATAATCTTCTTTTTCTTCCTCTCCTTCTCTCAACAGTTTTATCGAGGTATAGTTGGCATAGAATAAACTCTACATATTTAAAGTATGTAATTTGCTAGGTTTTGACATATGTGTACATCTGTGATGCCATCACTATAGTCAAGTTAACATATCCATCATTCCCAGAATTTCTTCCTTCTCGTTTTAGTGGGTTTTTTAGTTTTTTGTTTTTTGTTTGTTTTCTGAGACGGAGTCTCGCATTGTTGCCTGGGCTGGAGTGCAGTGGTGTGATCTTGGCTCACTGGGAACCTCCGCCTCCTGGATTCAGGAGATTTCCTGCCTCAGCCTCCCGAGTAGCTGGGATTACAGGTGCCCACCACCACGCCCAGCCAATTTTTGGTATTTTTAGTAGAGACAGGATTTCACCATGTTGACCAAGCTGGTCTCAAACTTCTGACCTCGTGATTCGCCCACCTCGGCCTCCCAAAGTGCGGGGACTACAGGTGTGAGCCATTGCGCCTGGCCTCTCGTTGTAGTTTTTATGTTTAGACATTTGATTTGGTTATTTTTTCTCTCTTCCTCGTCTACATTTAACGTACTCTATCCATCCTGTAGTTTTTAAATATATGGAATGTGGTAAATGTTTCATTGTCTTTATTAATTCTAGTATTTTTGTCATTTCTGGGTCAGTTTCAATTGATTGATGTTTTCCTCTTCATTACGGGTCATGTTTTTCTGCTGTTTTGTGTACTGTGGTCATTTTAGATTGCGTGCTGGAGATTATTGTGTGATAGCTGTTTTTGTATTTTCTTAAATGTTTTGAGTTTTGTTCTTTGGTTAAGTTACTTGGAGATACTTTGATCCTTTCAGGTCTTGCTTTTTAGCTTTTGCAGATGAGACTACTCTAGAGGTAATTTTGCCTCACTAGTAAGGTAAAATCCTTCTAACTACTTTATTGGATTCCAATCAGGAAGTTTTCCACTCCAGTGGCTAAGAATAGGAATTGCCTTGTATGAGCCTGGGTATCATTCCCTCTTAATCCCTTTAGGTGGCTGCTGCTTCAGGCTTTATAGGTTCCTCACAATCATCCACTGATCAAGGAGGGCCCTCTGCATATCTGTGGGGTTCTCTTTCTGTGTAGCTCTCTCTTACCCTGTACTCTGCCATGTGAACTCTGGCTACATTGGTCTCCCTAGGTTCCCAGATCCTTGTCCTCAACACAAGGGTACTGCCAGGATCTGCCTAGATCCCCCTCCCTGTATCACAGTTGGTGAACTCTTCAGGCAGTAAGCTGGGGACAGTTGTAGGGCTCATCTTACATATTTCCCGTCTCTCAGCGTCTGCTGCCCTTTGTTTCCTGATGATTTCCAGTGTCTTTCAGATTGCCTATACATTCTGTTTTTTTCAGTTGTTTTAGGTATGAGGGTAAGTCTGTCTCCTGATACTTCATAGTAGGACAAGTGAAGGTGCCACATTGACACTCACTGTGAGACGGAAACAGGAATTGTGGAACTAGGGAATAATATCTTTGAAGACTTTGAGAAAGAGCATCTCCAAACAAGATATCTTGCAGGATTCAAAATAGTTTCTTACAATAGTGACTGACATTCTTAATACAGTGAAAGAAGTCATGGCGTTTATAAAATGGATTGGAAAATCTCAAGGAGAAAACAGACTGGATGGATAGGCAGCAAGATTATAGAAAAGGGACAGATGAGGGAAAGACATAGCGAGGGACCTGAAAAGCAGTGGTAGAGTGAAATCCCTTTTGATGCAGTTGTGAATATAAATGATACTACACGACAGCAAAAGAATTTAAAGGCAGTCATTGATTTGAAAGCATACCAATTACTGAATTTCTTAAAAATGTAAATTCATAAACACAAGGGAAGGTAAGCAACAAACTGGGAAAATATTTGCAATGCAGGACAAGGGTTGATGGTGTTAATAGGTAAGGAACTTGTTAGTAGAAGCAGCGGTAACAAAACAAACACCTGGACTAGGAAGGCTCAGGGGTGCCATCTTAGTCAGTTAATCATCAGAAAAAAAGACACATTTGTTCACCAGCTAGCATAAGAATGTTCAGCTCTAGCAGCTGAAAAGAATGATCTAACTCTAACACCTTTCAAATTGGCATGAGGAAAAAGGTGCTGTTGACTAAGTACAGTGGGCACCTTTTGGCTGATAGTACTCCTAAATCAGTGCAGGCTTGGTACGCAGCCATTCCAGTAGTGATACCAATTATTTAATGATGGTGTTAAAATATGTTAAGTGAAATCTGTAAGCAGTAGGTATAATACGCTATTTTTGCAACCTATTCCCATAGTATAGAAAGATACAAAGTAATATGTACTAAATTGTGAATAGTGGTTTTTTTCCGGATTATGATTGATTTTTCCATTTTCCTTTTTATCTTCTACCTTTGTAGCTGTAGGAGGGATTTTAGATTTGGTAATCTGGTTGGAAAAAGAAGTTCAAGTTCTGGTTCTGCTGCTGAATTTGCACAGCAAACATACTGCATCTAATAGAGGGTAGGGTTGAAGGTAGACGATGTGGCTAGAGCTGCCCTAATAACCCTACTTGACTGGCCACTGTATTTCTTAAAAAAAGCAAGGCTACCTGCCTATATACGAAGTCCCAGGCAGCTTTATTAGACATTGTATAGAAATACAACTTTTCTCAGTGTCCAGTCTGATTGATGTTCTGGGACATTATGTCACGGTTCTTTGTGTGTGTGGTTTTTTTTAATCTGTAGGATTTCAGACTAGTAGATTAGTCTGGGTCAATGAAAGGACAACAGCTAAAATACAAGAATTTTGTTGTTTTTTTTTTTTTTTTT